>NC_040011.1:19152450-19263010 GCF_000972845.2 Larimichthys crocea | reverse complement strand
ACATTTTAAAATGGGGGCCTATGGAGACTGACTCGTTCTGTAGACAGCCTCAAGTGGACGTTTGAGAAACTTCAGTTGCCGCTCAAGACCACTCAATTCCAGCAGAGAGCAAGTGCGTGAGACAAGACATAACATGACTACGGTGTTCATTTTAGGACATCCTCAGATCTCAGACTCAGGTGTCAGACTCAAACGAAAAGGCATCAGAGTCGCCTAAAAGAGTCTCCTTTGTCATCCTCACACAAAACGGCCTCATCCAAAACGAATACTACAAACATGTTGGCTTGCTGTACCAGTTAACATAAACAACACCACTGTGTCACTGTAAAAGCTACTTTTGCTAATTCATTAAGCTATTCAACAGCTCCCTCTTCTGGCCAACGCTGGCTATAGGTCTATAAGAACTTGTTTGTTTTTTTGTTGTTTTTTTAATCGCAACGCCCATAAAGGGTTCATATGAAAAGACAAATGATTTTTCATTCTAAATTATTAAATAAATTATTTAGTATTTATTTTGGTCTGTTTATTTAGCCTAAACAGCAACAATATTGTAGCTATTCTCAGCAATCCATGTGAATTTGCTAGAAGACTAGGAACCAGCTATGATTTTGTGTGTTAAGTTGACTGACGAGATGTGTGGTTTCGGTTTCGCATTCGTTTCTTGGTTCATGTGAGGATGAGGCCATTTTGGATGAGGCTGTTTTGTGTGAGGATAAGGCCGTTTTGTCTGAAGATGACAAAGGTTTTTCTGAGACTGAGTGAATTTTAAGCGACTCTGATGCCTGTTCGTTTAAGTCTGACACCTGAGTCGGAGATCTGAGGATGTCCTAAAATGAATACCGTATATGACAGTTTCACAGGGACAGACAGCTTGTCATTCCGGCTGTCAGATTGTCCACACGTTCCAATGGACAAAGTTTTTGAGCCTTAATGGTGATGCAGAAACACGATTGTTTCTACTGTTTCCATCCACTGCTACTATGGTATTGTTCAGATTTGGATTAAAAACTAATTAGTTTAAGTTTAAACCCATGGAACCCCTATGGGACTGTACTGTACCATTGCCACAACCCTCAGAGACATAACATAAATGGCTCATAATCATGCAGCTCCCTACAATCTGATTGTTTTCTACAGAACAAATGTTCTACTCATTTGATTTCACAGCATCAGAGCAGCCTTTCCAACTCCGGTAGATTTGAGCACTGGGGCTTCAGTCATGACACAGTTTTTTAGACTTCGGTACAACACACTCGACTCAGATATACTAATGACTTCCTGTTATATGCACACAGAAGTCGTTATGGATCATTTCACAGTTTATAACAATGTTGGAGTCAGTCAAGCAGTTTTGTGTATGAGCCAGAGTTTACAGAGAGGCAGACGCTCTCTGAGGTGCTGCTGGTGTGTCTCTTTATTGTCTTTATTGTCTCAGCAGTCAACTTTGATTGTTGACTATAGTTAGTAAATTCTGTTGCCAGTATATCTGTCTGTGCCGTCTGTGTAATGACAGAAATGAAACATTTTTCAGGTAAACTTGAGATGTGAGATACCTGTGCATCGCACACTCAAATAAGCTTTTCACACTGATGGAATGAAGACAGCATTTTATTCTATTCCAGTTTCATATCGTTCTGACTCTCTGCTCATGCCTGGCCTCTGCTCAGGCCTGTTTAGAATGAGCGCCAGCCTGAAGGTAAATGTTACATTTCATCCCTCTGCTCTGGCACACACAGGAGCTGCTTTCTTTACATTTCGTGAGAAAACCTCTCATCTATAGTCACTGCACATGCTCTCTTTGGTTTTCTTGATTTCTTGATCCTGGCGGCCTCCAGCTTGGCTAGACGCTCTGATGAGCACAGCAGGCGTTGTTGATGGGCTAGAAGTCGGTGAGGGGATCATGTCCCTGTTGCTGTTGCATTGATTAGCACCTGTTCGGTGGGGGGCATCTGGGTGATGATGATGAATGCATCATCAGTCATTTTTAGGTCATTTTTAGTCATTTAGCTAATGCTTTTATTAAACGGCTTACACAAAGGGAAACCATCAAAGTACAGAGCAAGGACATGTTAAAAACTGGTGGAACAACAGACAAGAAAAGTTGTCCAGGTGTTGTTGACTGGCAGAGTGCAACGGTCGGTGAGCAACAAATGCCTGTACAGTATAAGGGCAATGCAGGGATGTAGGCTGTGCCTCACTCAGCTGAGCAAAGTCAGTGATTCCAGCCAACGTCCATCATGATGAATGATGAATGATTGTAATTACAATGAAAGCAAAGGACAGTGACGTTATTATAGAGTGACAAAGTCTGTTTAAGGAGGTCAGGGCAGATGGAGACTGCTGTTTGTTTCATGTTTCCAACCAATAGTCAACATTGACTTGTTTGAAGCATGAAAGGCTGTGGCTGTGACTGTGGCTCAGGAGGCAGTGGGTCCTCCACTAATCAAAAGATTAGACCACCAACACAAGTCCAAACTATGATCCCATGAAATCTGTGATCTTTTCCTTTTTAAACCACGCTGCACTGATTTGTGAGTTTTCACAGACAATGTTCTGCTGATGGGGGCGTCACATCAGAAGAATGTGTGTATAGGCCAGTTACTCACAACCTATTTTGTCATTTAATTTGTTGGACTTGCTGGAAGTGTCAGATGACCTGAAGCTGAACGGAAAAAATTAACTTTCGTTCAAAGCTTTGAATGGATGGGTCTATCAGATCAGCCCGACAGTACCCAGAGCCCTCAGGAGTATTTAGTATTTAAAACTCTTGGCGACCCTGATTAACTCTGCCAAAGAGAAGCACCATAACCTTCCAGAAGCCTCCAGCTCAGAAGCAAAGTCAGTCACAGTGATGCTTTCAACTAAATACTAATTAGCATTTCAAATCAGCAACATGCTCACAATGTGTCAACATGCTAATCTTTAGCATGTTTACCATTGTCTTACACGGGACTCACACAGGAGATGTAAGCGCCGCGGAACGGCTGCGTCGTGGTTTAGCTCTGTCCTCTGTCGTCAGCGTAGCGAGCCGGCCGTATTAACGTGAGATCACGAGAGACGTGATAAACTTTGTATAAAGAAAGCAACAACAACAAACAGCTGACTTTGTATATTATAAAAAGCATCTGTTGTGTCATAAATGATTGTGTGTTGTTCCACTTCAACAATTAGTCTCTCATCGTTCATGTTGAGACCCTTTGATTGATTGACTGACTGCTCGTGCCACCGGTCATGACGTAACATTGATGTGAAGTTGTGATAAGCTACATGAACTGCGTATTGTGTTTTATTTTGAAAGGGGGTGAAATTTTTTTGTTTTTTTTTTCCAAATCTCTTTATTGAGTTTTTGCAGACAATACAGAAAATACAATAGTTTCACATGGTTGATCAAGGCGTCTGTATTAAAGTAAGGTACCAATAAAAAGGTAAGACAAAAGGAAAACCCCAACATGAATCCCACTACCCCTTCCAACAACCCATATCAGAAGTAGTCACAATAAGCG
Source organism: Larimichthys crocea (assembly GCF_000972845.2). Lineage (NCBI taxonomy): Eukaryota > Metazoa > Chordata > Actinopteri > Sciaenidae > Larimichthys > Larimichthys crocea. The sequence continues at coordinate 19,259,507 of NC_040011.1, read as the reverse complement.
ATTAAATTACACAACATATGACATCAACACACAAAGAGTATGTAGTACAGTAGGATTTAGGAGAGAGAAAAGGAAGGAGAGACAACAAAACAAACAAAAAAAAAGAAGAATGAATAGATAGATTTTAAAAAAAAAGGGTTAAGAGGCATCCTCAGCATCATCAGGAGTTACATTGAGACTGTTACTAATATAAGCCAGCAGTGGGTCCCAAGTTTTATGAAAAGCTGTCAGAGATCCCTTCTGCGAGAACCTTAACTTCTCTAACTTTAAACATTGTAAAATTTTCCGTATCCAGCTGCTGTGGGTCGGTGGGAAAACCTGTTTCCACTTCAGGAGAATGGACCGCCTGGCTAGCAAGGTGGTGAAAGCAATAACATGTCGTATAGAGACGGGAAGATTTTTAGACAGAGGGAGACCGAAAAGGGCAGTCAGGGGATTTGGTTCTAAATTTGTGTTGAGGGCCTGTTTGAGAGTTTGGAATACATTGGACCAAAAGTTGGTCAGCCTCGGGCACGTCCAAAATGTACATGATCCGCTGGGGACTGTTTGCAGCGGTTACAGGCGTCACTCTGACTCGGATATATTTTTTGCTAATTTGGAATTAGTGAAATGAGCTCTGTGAAGCACCTTCCACTGTAAAAGACCGTGCCTAGCGCAGATCGACGAAGAATCGATCAACTTTAAAATGTCTCTCCACTGGACCTCAGTAATGTCTACGTTCAGGTCCTTTTCCCATGCATTTTTAGGCGATGCAGTGGGGGTTGGGCTCAGAAGCGCAATCTTGTTATAAATGACAGATATCAGTCACTTTTGTCGCAGATCAAGAGATAGTACTGTAATTGGTCTATTTCAGCTTCAGGGATTTGGGAACTGCTTTTGAATAAAGTGTCTCATTTGAAGGTACCGGAAGAAGTGACTATTAGGTAAGTTGTATTTTTCTGACATGGATGCAAAAGATGTAAAAACACCTCCTTCATACAGGTCGTTAAGTGTTCTGAGGACCTTATCTGACCATATGCGAAACGTGGGGTCGGAGTGGGAAGGGAGAAATGCATGATTGTTCAAAACTGAGGCGAGGGTTGAAGCCCTGTGCAAGCCATGCTGTTTCCTGAACTGGATCCAGATTTTTATTGTATTGGTAACGACCAAATTCAGTGAGACATTACGGGCACTCATGGGGAGCTGTGAGCAGATCGTAAAGTGTAGAGAACAGGAAGAAGATGATATTTCAGTATGAGCCCAGGGTGGGCAGGTGTCTACATCTTCACCATGGAGCCAATAAGTAAGTTTATTAATATTGCAGGCCCAAAAATAGTGGCGAAAATTTGGCAATGCTAGTCCCCCTTCATATTTGGGTAGTTGAAGGATGTTTTTCTTGATACGGGCTGATTTATTATGCCAGATAAAAGCATTAAGTTGTTGGTCAAGAATAGTGACAAAGGATTTATTAAGACAAATTGGGATGTGTTGAAAAAGATACAGAAATTTTGGAAGAATGACCATCTTAATGAGATTAACTCGGCCTGCAAGGGACAGGGGTAAGGCAGCCCATCTGGACAGGTCTGACTTCCAGCTGCTCTTTCAACCCTGGATACTTCTCAAGTTTCTCATGTTCCTTCTTCCTGATGTTGGCATCAGCTGGGATCGCCACATCTATCACCACTACCCTCTTCTGCTCTTTGTCCACCACCACTATGTCTGGTTGGTTAGCCAGGACCTGTTTGTCAGTCTGGAAGCTGAAGTCCCACAGCACCTTCTGTGGTATGGCCCATCGGGATTTAGGTACTTCTATTCAATACTGGTTGCAGATGTTCCTGCATACTATCCCAGCCACTTGGTTGTGCCTCTCCATGTACGCTGATCCAGCTAGCATCTTACACCCTGCTACTATGTGCTGGACTGTCTCAGGGGCTTCTTTACACAGTCTGCATCTCGGGTCTGGTCTACTCTGGTAGATCCTGGCCTCTATGGCTCTTGTGCTTATGGCCTGTTCTTGTGCTGCCATGATTAGTGTCTCTGTGCTGTCTGTCAGTCCTGCATTATCCAGCCACTGGTAGGATTTCTTGATATCAGCCACTTCCTCTATCTGACGGTGGTACATGCCATGTAGGGGTTTGTCCCTCCAGGTTGTCTGTTCCTCCTCCTCTGCACCCTCATCAGGGTTCTGCTGCCTGAGACACTCACTTAGCAGTTCATCCTTCGGGGCCATCTTTCTGATGTAGTCTTGTATTTTCAATGTTTCATCCTGGACCATGGCTTGTTTCATCCTGGACCATGCTTGTCACGTCTCACTAGCCTCGGCCTCCCTCTTTCTGCTTACTGTATAGTCTCAGGGTGCTGGACTTGGGGTGGAACCCTCCATGCTGGTGAGGAGCTTATATATATATATATTATATATATATATATATATATATATTATATATTATATTATATATTAGGGCTGTCAATCGATTAAAAAAAATTAACTAATTAATCGCAAAAATTTCTGTAATTAATCGCGATTAATCTATCATAAATGTATCAATAAATTAAATGCATTTTTCTGAGACTGAAGCTTATAATGAATATTTATTTATGTAAAATGATCAAATTAATGTGAATAAACTCAGATAAAGTATATGAAATTCATTCATGTTATTGGCTTAGGTGCACATATGCACAGTGCAAACAGAAAAAGCCCGAATGAGGAAAATATACTGAGGAGTGCCACACTCCTGTTGTGACTGGGTGTTTTGCTTTGAGGTGATATGTTAAGTCTGTTACTTCTGTGGAATTTAAATTCGGCTTTGCAAACTGTGCAAATTGCCTTGTTTTTGTCCAACGAGCCGTCGGCACTTTTTAAAATGAAATGTTCCCCCTAAAAGTCCGTCCTTATCCATCTTTACACCACGACTCTCCTTTAGTTAGGATAGATCATAGACATATATGCACAGACTCTCCTTTAGTTATGATAGATCATAGATCATATACATAGACTCTCCTTTAGTTAGGATAGATCATAGACATATACACAGACTCTCCTTTAGTTAGGATAGATCATAGACATATATGCACAGACTCTCCTTTAGTTAGGATAGATCATAGACATATATGCACAGACTCTCCTTTAGTTAGGATAGATCATAGACATACACATAAACGCTGCACTGAGCAGATTGGTCCGTTGCTGCGATACGTTAACGTGTCCGCCATATTGGATGTGGCAGATCTGCCCGTAAACTAAAACAAGCAGGGCCGGTCTTAGCTATGGGCAATGTGGGCGACCGCCCAGGGCGCAGTCTCCGTGAGGGCTTTAAGTTAATGCCTCTTATACACCCATTCACACACACACTAATATATCTGGGAAACAAAGCTCTACTTTGCCACATCCAAAATGGCGGCCGCCACCGGAAGTAAACAAAACCGCGTTAATTGCGTTAATTTTTTTTAACGCGTTAATTCTTTAAAATTAATCAAATAGATTCAACGCGTTAATTTTGACAGCACTAATATATATATATATTGATCCAGAGTTGACAAAATTGGGGGGAGGGAGGAAGTGGGGTTTGAGATATATAAGAGAAGGTCATCAGCATATAAACTGAAGCAGAAGGGGTAGCATAGAGGAGTTTAACCCAGGAAATAAAGTTATAATCAAAGCCGAATTTTTCCAAAATGAAAAACAGAAATCCCCACTCCACCCGGTCGAAAGCTTTCTCTGCATAAAGCGAGACTATGATTTCAGGAGTGTTTGATGTGGGTGAATATATGATGTTCAGCATCCTTCTGGTGTTAAAGAATGGGTATCGCCCCAATGTAAAGCCTGTCTGGTCCATTGAAGTTATTTATGACATCACACTTTGGAGACGTAGTGCAAGAACCTTAGCCAGAATCTTATAATCTATGTTTAGAAGTGAGAGACAGGTCTATAGCTTCCACAAGAGGTGGGATCTTTGTCTTTCTTCAAAAGCAGTGAGATAGATGCCTCATATAAAGTCATTGGCAGTCTACCATCGGTAAAGGAATCATTAAATATTCTCAAAAGGATGGGTGCTAATAGCATTGAATATGCTTTAAAAAACTCGGCTGTGAAGCCGTCGGGACCAGGAGACTTCCTGTTTTGCATAGAATTGATTGCGTTATGCACCTCCAGCAAAGAGATGGGTCTACCCAGTTCTCTCGCGGTATTTGCTTCAATCTGAGGATATGTTAGCTGGTCTAGGGTGTTGGGGGTTGCCGCGGTAATTGGGTTGCATTCAGAAGTGTATAGTGTGGTGTAGAAATCTGAAAAGGACTTATTAATAACTACTGGATCAGAAGTGTGGCTACCATCAGGTAGTTTAATTTGAGGAATCAATCTAGAGGCACGGGCCGCACGGGCCTGCTGTGCTAACAATCTCCCTGCTTTATCTCCCTGCTCAAAAAAGTTTTGCTTTGATTGCCACAGCTGTCTTTCCACTACGCGTGTCATTAACAGGTCATGTTCTGATTGTAATAGTAAGCGTTTCTTATAGAGGGTGGGGGATGGAGAGGTGGAGTAAGTTGTATCGAGTTTTAAAAGTTCCTCCGCAATTTCCACTAGCCTAGCTTGTTCAGCCCTCCTCGTTTGGGAAATATAGGATATCACCTGTCCGCGAATAGTGGCTTTAAGTGCTTCCCACAAGGTGCTGCTGTTGACATCAGAGGTGTCGTTAAACTCTATGTAAGAGCAAATTTGAGATGCAACAAAATCTTTAAATTTATTATCTGACAGCAGATGTGAGCTAAACCTCCAACGTTGACGGGGTGCTGTATCCCGTGGGAAGCAAATGTCAACTGTGGTAGGGGCATGATCGGAGGTGGTTATTGGGTGATACTCGCATCCTTTGACGGAGTTTAGGAGATTATTATCAAGTAAAAAGAAATCAGTTCGGGAGAATGTGTGGTGTACGTGGGAGAAAAAAGAAAATGCTCTACCATTGGGGTTTTTAAACCTCCATGGATCAGAGATTCCCAACTGTGATGCGTACATTTTTACTATGTTTGCTGATTTGGATAATGTGGTTTGCGTGGGGGAGGATCTGTCTTGGGTCATGTCTTGCACTAGGTTGAAATCCCCGCCCATGATAATACGGTGACTGTCAGCGTTTGGAATTTTCGCAAAGAGCCTTGGTCATCATGATGACCATTGGTCATCATCCCAGGTCGGCGCATAAATTGAAACTAGGATGACTGGTATATTCTGAAGCGTGCCCGAGACTATGACATAGTGGCCATCAGTGTCCAGAATTACATTTGTTGGTTCAAACAAGACCCTTTTATGAATTATGATGGCTGCCCCTCTAACTCTATCTGAAAATTTTGAGTGGAATAAGTGGCTCATCCAAACCCTCTTAATACTTGAGGTGTCAGATGTTTTCAGATGTGTTTCTTGTAACACATCCCCTTTAAGGTGTTGTAACTGTGTCAGGATCTTACCGATGTTAATCCCATTGTTCATGCCCTTAGTGTTCCAGGAAATCAGACACAATCTGTTATCTGACTTCACAGCTTTAGCCATAGAACCGGCAGTAGTAAGTTAGAATGACACTGCATGGCCTGTATCGTGTACTGTGCTGAGGGAGGAGAGAGAGTGGGGAGAAGGAAGAGGATGGAAGAGAAAGAGAGGTAGAAGAGAGAAAGAGAGGGGAGACGAAAAAAAAAACACATACACAAAACGTTGACAGCATTTGTGACCACCCTGAGGGCTAAACCCTTAACCCATAACATCTTCTGAGCTCCCGTGCTCACAACTAGTGGCTAAGCTAAACTTCCGGGGTCTCATCCCTTGCTTAAACATAATTGACAACATAAGTCACAGAGAAAATGCTGACTTTTTTTTTCCTTTTCTCTTTGGAATAATTTAGAAAAGGTTACTGCATATAACTAATATACCTAAGGCTCTGGGAACGATGTCAAAAGCAACGTCCATGTGTTAAAACATGTTAAACAATGTAAATACATGGAGAAAACAAACAAACAATTAAAGTAAGTGAGATGAGATGAGATGAGAGGATGAGATTCAATTTATTGTCATTACACATGTATAAATACAAGCCACGAAATGCAGTAAGAAAATATACAAAGGAAAAGAAAAGGGATACAACATGGGGGTAGGGGAGGAGAAAAAAAGAACAACCCCCAGCCTGTGCTCCTTAACAGGAGTACACTCTGGGAGCAGGACAAAAACACCTCAGCAATTATAGCACATGTACAATACACTCTACAACATGAGACACATCACTGGCAACCAGGGGATAGGGGATGGGGGGTTTGAGTAATCCCAGCACAGTCATGCAGCCATCCGGTCCTGCAGCCCATCGGCGCTGGTCACAGACCCGCCTTGTCAGGCTGGGGGAAATAAGCGGTGAAGGCGGGTGGATGGGCGGTAGGGCAGTGAAGTGAGCCTGTGCAGGGCACCAAGACTTCTTGGGTAGGCCATTGAAGTGACAAATGAAATTGTACCTACATGTATGCAACACTGGCATCCATCATGGGTTAAAATTATTAGACTGAATTGAAACAGGCAATGTGTCAGCCCGTATAAGGCTATAAAGAAAGTATAAATAAATTGCAAACAGCATGTCCACAAGCTTCCTGTGCTTAGTGCATCTGAGAGTAAACTCCAGGCCCGTCCGGGGCAGGTCAGGACACAGTTATACAAATGGTATCAAATTAACTCATGGTTATCCATTCAGCGTAACAGTGGCTCGTCGCGGTGGGTTTACTGTGTAGCCCACAGTCGTCAGGTCTCCTCTGTGCGGATGGATGTTATGAAGTGTTTGGCCTCTGAGACTGAGGAGAATCTCTTCCTCTCTCCATCTTTCATCACGGCGACAACCCTGGCGGGGAATAGCAATGCGGGTATTTCTGGAGTTGTGCCACCACCTCCGGCGCGTAGTCCCCGTAGATGGAGATGGGGGAGCCTCTGTACTGTAGCTTGCCTCTCCGAGCACGGGCTTCACGTATGATCCTCTCCTTCACCTGGTACCTGTGCAACCTGATGATGACGGGCCGTGCTCTCTGCCCTGGCTTCGGTTTCTCGGATAGCGTGCGGTGAGCTCGGTCACATTCTGGCAATGAGTCCAGGACGCATTTGCTGAAAACTTCCATGAGCAGTTCTGCAAAGAAGGTTGTGGGCCGGGGCCCCTCCACTGACTCAGGTATGCTGACCACTCTGATGTTGTTTCGCCAGCTCTGGGACTCCAGGTCAGTAACTTTAGCTAACAGCTTAGCATTGCTCTCCGTTAATGTAGCACAGGATGCTTCCAATGTCAGCAGGCGCTCGTCTTGTAGCGTAGCATTTGCCTCGAGGGAGGCTATCTTCTGAGTGTGGTCCGACACTGTGGTGTGGACGTGGTCCAACTTTGTTTTCGAGTGCTGAGATGGAGGCTTTGAAATCAGCGAAATCAGTGAAAGTTTATTATGTTGATTCTGTGTCGGATTTCCTGTCTGGTGTGATCTGCTCTGAAATTTACGAGGTTTAGCAGCGGCTCGCATCAAAAATAGAAATGCTACGGAATGCTCGTGCCGTGGCGCAGAGTCGCTTCTGAGACGCTCCACGGTGCGCCCTGTGTGAGTGCTCTCATTGACTTGACTGGCAGCGATCAGCTCCGGTGACCGCGGCGCAGCCGTTACATGGCACGTACGCTTCCGATGTGAGTGGGCCTTAAGTTTAAGCATGTTAGGATACACTCAGACAGGATCAGCCTACTGGTGTGAAAAAATCTGAAACTTCTTCGTGTCACTGTTTTGCAGTGTAAATTTTGAGCCAGATTCAGATTTTGAAGCTGGTGCATGAAATAAAGAAAGCCAGAACACAACAAGTAAAGTATCAGAGTCACAGTTTCAGACATTTCTGTGTGTGGAGGTTTGTCCAGTCTGATCGTTTGATTGGCGGCTGCAGCGTGACGTCAGGCTTTGTCTTTCCAAAAGTTGTTTCAACTTCACTTCAACACCCCTGTGGCCGAACCACCACACGCAAAATGCACTACACCACCCAAATAAATAGAAAAACCTGTGTTTTTTACTGCAGTGCCACATCTTGTCTGAATGTATTCAAAACATCAAATTACATAAAATAATTAAAATCACTCGAACAAAAAGCTTCTTTTACAGGCTGCTAAAGAAGAAGGACAAGAAAGACGGGAAAAGACCAAGTGATAGTGCAACAAAGAAAGATTTAAGGAGAGAGAAGAAAAAGTAAAAGTAAAGAATAAGCTTTTTTCTAATTGATCAATAGATTCTTTAGAAAGATTAATGTGAATGAAGAAAACACAGAAAACAGCAAGAAATGGCAAAAAAAAAAAAAAAAACAGCTTTTCTCACCAAATCAACCGTTCACAGCCAACAAAACAAACTGGTAATTACATTGTGTGTGTGTGTGTGTGTGTGTGTGTGTGTGTGTGTGTGTGCATACACAGACCTGTTGTGATGTCTGACAGCAGAGACAGAGTGGGCAGTTAGGGTTTCTGTTGTGAACAGAGTCAGCACAACATATCACATTAGACATAGATCGAAAGGTTGCTGGTTCAAATCCCGAACATTGTTCAGGCATCAGTTCTTCACTCTGCATGGCTGCACTAAAAGTATGAGTTGCAGGTTGATAGACAGACTGTCTGTATTATTTTCATGTAGAGAGCTACAGAAACACAGTGACTGGTTCGTTGCTAAAAGCATAAACACTCTTTCAGTGTAGTCTGCAGTTTTCTTTAAGTGACCTGATTTACACTTTGGCACATGTCAAACATTTATTATGCAACATGTAAACAAGGGAATCATTGTTCAAGTTCTGACAGTTTGCTTCCTGTTTTGAGTCAGACATATAGTCAGGAAGATGCGATCCCTCTTATCACTTATCTGAAGCTCTGTGAAATCTACAGAGGGTTCGTACACACCAAATACCAAATATACACCAAACCACAGACTTCTAGCTCGGAATCTGACACATCGGCTAAAAATCTCATAGTGCTGTCTCGGAAATAAAACCGTAACATAACTTTGAAGCCTGAAAGATAAATAAATGAAGGCAGAAACAAGAATAATCCACGTAGGCTAGAGTTTCTCACATTGCATCAGCTATAAATTAACATCCGTAGTCCGAAGTTTACAATCTCTGAAAGTGATAATTGAACCATTTAAACATATTCATTTACACTAAAGTAAAGTTATTTTAATTTAACCCTTTATGAGACTGATCAAAGGATAAAGGGCAGATAAAGAAGAACTTGGCTCAGATACTGATTGGTGTTCACAATAGCCAGTCGCAAGTGTGCATTACTCCCCCACTGCTATGCATTGCAGGTAATAAGCTTATAAAGCTTATGTCAGCGACCATGTTCACTGGAAGGTTCCAGAACACAGCTGGACCTGGGACTGACCACAATCTCTGAAACTAACGGGTTTCCAGTCTGGCAGGGAATACAGTAGCTTAGGTTTGGCTCCTGGCATCTCTGGGTGAGTCATTTCGGTTAGCTACACGGCTGACCAAGTTAACAACAGTTAGCAGTTCGCTACCTAGCTATCTTTTCATCAGGACTCACCTCTAAAATCACTGTTAACATGTAACGTTACTTCATGTTGGGCTAAGCTGCTAAGCCCATTTTTTTTGCCTGCTAACGGCAGATTCAGTTAATTAGCAGTTAGCTACTTTAGCAAGTTTTGAAGCTAAAGTTAATCAGGACACTATAAATCACAGAGAGTTGAACCTGAGCAGCCGGAGGACATCAGAGGGAAAACAAGCAAATATATTTGCCATGGTTTTGGGTTTTTATCCAATTTTTAAATTCCAACCTTGGATTTAATAATAGGGCTATAATACACTGTGTAGAAAAAAAATCCTCTGGGTTCCCTCAGGACATTTTTTGTACCATTGACTCCCATTATAACATACACTTTTGATCCTACTCTAATTTTAGCATAAAACAATGTTTCACATATGACAACCTTTTCAATCGAAGCTTTTGACTTTATCAATTATCCAACATATGACATCATTTTCCACTGTATGGCTGAGGGCTCCATTCCATACTGTTTCATTGAGGCCTTTTCTGTTGCATTTCCGACTACTGCTTGGCAGTAAAATACATAATTACAACTAAAATGGTCTGTGTGTGTTGGTATTGATGTAAAAAAGTGGTATGGATGTGTATATTGAGAATATTATTTGTGTGTGTGAGTGTGTGTACAGGGTAACAAAGTCTTTTTTGCTCATCACATTTTGCACATCCCCATCCCTCTCTTTCTTATGCTCACAGTCCCCACACCCCAACACACACACACACACACACACACACACACACACACACAACAGAGCCCCATACACACTACTGTACTTGTAGAACAAAAAACAAAACAAAAGAGAGATCAATCGAAATCAGAAGGTCAAAGGTCAATGAAGCACTCAGTTACCAAAGGCAGTCTGTGTGTGCTGGTATTGATGTAAAAGTGTGGTATGGATGTGTGTATTGAGAATATTATTTGTGTGTGTGTGTGTGTGTGTGTGTGTGCACAGGGAAACAGAAAGTATTTTTTGCGCATCACATTTTTGCACATCCCCATCTCTCTCCCTCTCTCTTATTCCCACAGACCCCACGCCCCCAACACACACACACACACACAAACAGAGCCCCATACACACTACTGTACTTGTAAAACAAAAAAAGAGAAATAAGAAGTCAATCAAAATCAAAAGGTCAAAGGTCAAAGAAGCACTCAACTACCAAAGCAAAGCCTTTTTTCATTTTGGTTTTCACTGCAGCATACTCAGGTGCTGTTGCTGCTAACCTATAAATGCATGTAGCTTGCTTGGCTGCTCATTTCTTCAGCAGAGCATATTTCTCTAGGGCAGGCTCTGACTGCTGTCCTGCAGTCCTCTGAGAAAAAATGTCGGTTCATATTCCCAAAATGGCATTAAAGGGTTAAAATTATTTAAGAAATACATGTAAATTTGATAGTTATGATTAGGACTGAAGTTGGTCAAAATATTTAATGCAGTGAAAGTGAAAAAATATATATTTTTATAGCACTTTTTAGAAAAAATCATTTTGCACTGAAGGGCAATCCGTGGCTTTTCTTTTGTTAATAAACTGACACTGCAAAAAAATAATAATGCATTAAAATGTTGTTGTCAATTATTGACATATCCAAGGGTTTAATAATCTTCCCTAAAAAATAACAGTTTGCACTTAGTGTATAGAAAAAATTCTGAAGTTGGTCAAAAGATTTAATGCAGTGAAAGTGAAAAAAAATATTCACATATAATATTTTTATAGCATTTTTTAGAAAAGAACATTTTTTGTATCGAACAGTCGCTCGCACAAACTTTCTTGAGGGAAGCACAAGGGTTAATGGGATCTTTAACTTAAAGGGGGTCAACTGTCCAATGTCAGTGTTCGTGTCTGGAGCTGGATATTCGTATAATATAATAATGTTTTCAGAAAATAAAATCAAAATACTGCTCACGCTTTGCACTTGGTGTGTGAAAGAAGAATCAGAGGAACTCCAGAACACCAGAACTCTGAAACACTGCCAACATCCCCCATTCAAATGTGTCTGGTGAATGGTGTCTGAGGCAGATAAACGGAGCCCATCAGGGATTTCTAGGCTGGATTAAGAATGAGGTCATCCTCCAGAACAATGGCCACAAAAATGGTGACAAGCAAGCATGGGATGAACACAGGTGTGCAGGTTGTTAACTTTAAGAAATAACACCTTAAATCTGCATATTTCTTTGGCGTTACAAACATTAACTGCTCCTAGCAGCCACCGCTAACTGCTTCTGTACTGACTGAAAATGACAGGACAGGAATGACAGTGATTTCTGATTGGTAATTACGGTAAAATTACAACCTCTTCCAACACAAACACATCAACCCGAATAATGAAGTGACAACATAATGGTAGTTCAGAATACAGTTAGAGAGCGATACAATGCTGAAGTGAAGCAGACAAATTTGCAGCCATATAGAAAGAAAGTTCTCCAACGAAGAGTCAAAGATTTCTTTCTGATTTCGTCTTTATTTATCATCCCAGGCAGAGCACTAATGGCTGTCAGGAAGATGACAAGCTGCTCGTCTTTTCTGAAGTGTTAGTTTGTCATTTTCTCCGCTTCCCCTCTTTGTGAAGCTTTTTAAATCCCTCTTCCTTCCACCTGGAGCCGAGGCCCAGGCTGAAATAAACACTCTCTGGAGAGACAAACACAGCAATCACAGCACTCACAGCTTTATTGCACTGTATGCTGAAAACTCTGCCACATTCAACGGTGGAACTGTTGGGGACACTGAGGTCAGACGTGTTTTCTGTCAACACATCAAGAGTCCGACATGAATTTTAAATGAAAAGCTGATTACGAAGCGAAAGGAAACAAAGTTGTCAGCATGAGGAGTGGACGAGTCCGTGTTAAGCCATGTTAAAGCTTTGACAGCAGCACAGAATACAACTCGAGCTCCAACAATGCTTCATAAAAAAACTAATGTTGCTGCTGCTGCTGCTGACATCGCTACTCTGATCTTAAAGTCCGTGTAAAATCAGAATAAATATGTGTTTTGAGTTTGTCAGAATAAAGAAGAAAGTGTTATTAACCACCCAGCCAAATTTGAATGATTAAAAATAATGACAGGTTTATGAAATTAGGTCTCAAAAATGGGCAGTAATCTCAGCTCCAGGACTGTGGGGGCGTGTCCACTGAACCACTCTGGGCGAGTTGAATGAATCTCTGTGTCTTTCTCTCTCTCGCCAAACGTACATATGTCATGTATCTCAGTGAAACGCTGTCTGACGTCACTTTGTGGTTATTGCTTCGTTGTGGTGTTTTGATTAGATTAGATTAGATTAGATTAGATTAGATTAGATTAGAGATACTTTATTAATCCCTGAAGGGAAATTGTGTTAAGGCCACCAGCTATCTTGCTCGCAGCAACCATTTCTTAAGAAAATGCAGGCAAAGACAATCACAAACACATACGACATTCTACAGTGGATTGGTTTACATGAGGGGGCGGGGCAGATAAAAAAAGACAAACATGTGACAACCCAAGGCAGTATGACTAAAGGGCAGAGTGATTACAATACGTAGAGTCAGCCTTGCCAAATTAATATGATGTTCTTTTGTTCATGGTGAGCTGTTTACACAGCCGTGTGTCCTTGGAGTGTCCAGTGCGGCAGAGCATAGACAAAACAAAGTAAACTGCAGTGAAAGACCTCTGGGAGAAGAGAATAGCCAGGGACAAGTAAATGCAAGAAATCATTCCATTTTAAGGATTCAGGAAATTGGACATTTTAGTCCAAAACCTAATCCTGCATGCCCCCCAACTTGAAATCTTGTTGCAGGGCAGAGAGACCCCTAGTCACCTCCTCCAGACGCGTAACAGTGATTGCGGCCTGGGCAGAGGTGGTTCTACCCAGTTCCGAAAACATGTTCATGATGGTATCCAAGCGTTGGGGGATGTCCACAAATTGACCACAGATCTGGTCGAGCCTCTTCTGAGCCTCCCCAGATCGGACTGCGGTGTCAAGATTCCTTATTGGCTGCCAGCTTCCCAATTTTCCGATAGATCAGGGCCATCCCCATGCCAATCATTAGGACACCTGCTATCAAAGATCCAAATATGTAGATATCCTCGATGTCTTCTAGGGACAGAGCTCCCAGGCAGACGACGCAGCAAAAGTCCCATCAGGACATGTCAGTTCTTCTGGAGCAGCATTCCTTCGTGAAAAAAATAGTATCAATAGCGGGGAGGAAGTGAGGGAGGGATCACCGGCAGCACGGAGCACCCAGCAGTCTCTCATACGTGTGCGCCATACCAACACACGTAAACTCAGATCTAACTACATATATTCCCTGTAACAGCTACAAGCTGCTGTTGGATATAAGATTTTATTTTATTTTCCTCTGGATACCACGAAATGAGAGAAGTCGTTAGAGCACTGACATTAGATAACACACATGAAAGGTGGTCACAGTGTGACATCACACGGTCTCCTTTTAGGACCGCCCAAAAAACAGTTTGAACCTCTAACTCCACATTTCAGTAATGTATCGTTCAAAGTCTTTTCACATGTTTTCAGCAACTATTTTCAACGTATTTATTGTGTTTTGAAAAAAATGGAATTGCCTTTACACGGAATTTAAATATTTGTTGTATCACTTTCGCCTCTTGTTCCTTTGCTCTTATGTGTATTTCATGATGTTCAAAACTGATTTAATTCATCTTTAAGAATAAAACCAGTGGATGGACTAAAACCTTCCTGTCATCAAAAGAGTAAACTGGTCCTGGCCTCGACTGTGCAAAAAGACAAAGGTGCCATGCCTAAAGGCAGTCCAACACTCTTTGTCTACCCAGCAAACATTGTGACGTTGAAGAGATGTTAATCTGACAGACTGCACCAACACTGAAAAGCAGAATGAATATAAAGCCAAAGTGAAAGTTAAAGCGACCTCTGTGGTCCTCCAAACTAGCTATGTCATGTTAAAACTGTACACTTGTCCTTCTTTTGACACATCACATGTGAAGCTGGAGGTTGGACTGCTGTGTTTTTGGACTCACTGTGTAGGTGTAGAGAATCCTCTTCAGTCTTTCTTTCTCTTTCGTTTCTCCCTCCTTTCCTCTCCACCTTCACTTCTCTATAAATGATCAGCTGTGGTGTGATAATATGCCTAATTTGAACAGTCCCACTTCTAATTCAGTTCTAAATTTGGCTGCAGCCACCCTGTACTGCCTCAGAACACTCAGAACTGAGAGTTACAGTGAGCAAGTGCATCCACACATACATACACAATTAAAGCAAACATGCAGCCAGGTTTATTACAAACACAGACACTCCTGTGGCTGCTTCATATAAGTTTTGCTATTAGTTTTAATTAAAGGCTCACTGCCTGTTGCTGCTACCGATTTGATGGTTTAGTGAGGTCCTCAGGGTTGGACACAGCCCTGGTCAAATTTGACTACTTAGTGGAAGTAAAGCTCTTAACAAGGTTTCTATACATGATGTCTAACGCCACCTTCTGGGCGCACAACAGTGGTGTGATGGACCATCAGCTTTGGCCTCAACGTTCCTCCTTTGGTCCTCTCTCCCTTGAGGTGAGTCTTGTGAGGCTAGCCTCATGGGTACTCTCCTGGTGGGTCTGTACTTGCCTTGTCCTGTTGGGGGTCATGTTTACACAACCTAATTTAGTCTTGGCCTCGTCCCAATCAGACGCCTTACATAGCGTGCTGGGGGTTTAGTCTGGTCACAGTCGGGCCAGGTACACCCCCATTCTGAACATAAGCCACTTGGGTGAGGTGGTGGTTTCGTCCTATTCAACCTCTGCCTCTTCCCCCCTCCTTTCCCTTTGGGTACTCAGGAAGAGGAGTGGGGGTCAGTATCTAAGAAGGTCAGCTTTGAGTGTTCTTTGGATTTGTGGTGTGTTCAAACTAAAACACTGAACTTCCACTGAGATATTTGAGATAGTACAAAGAGCCTTTATTTACAAGATCTGGTCTACAATGATCAGTTGGCTGGTTCTGGTACCTTTACGGTCCTCCTGACTAACAAACGAAAGTAGGAGAGTTAAATGTCTGCTAACACAACTATTCTTCAAAAAACAACCCTCTCCCCACAATACATTTAAAGACCTTACTGTCCAACTCAAAGAAAACCTCCATGTACAGTCCACTGTCCTCATAAAACATGAACCAGGAACCACAATGCATTGCAAAAAGAATAAAGGATCTAACTCCCTGTGCATAGATCTGGGTACAGTCCTCAATGGTTATGCTACATGTGTGTGAGGTACCACCATAAACAAATGCAGGTGAGTGACTATCACCTGCTGAAGTGAAACTGTGATGAAATGAACAGGAGGTGAAAATTATATAAATGTCTTTTACCCTCTGAAATTTGGGCAGCAAAAAGCAGACATATCTCCACTCTCAACAATGCCCTTTGTTCCGTGGGACACGCACCTTTATACCTGTGAACTTGGACTGGCAGATCACTTGACCGTAGTCAGCTAAAGGAAATTATACATGGCAACAAGTGAAAGCAAATACACCAGAGATTTAACCTTAAATGGGTTTCCGGTATTTAACATACATAACATACATTTCCCCTCACACTTGCAGTGCTTGTTTCTCAATATTCTTGAGTGAACTGCTTATCATTATGTATTATCATATATTATCATGAGAGGACCTGACTGAGTGTGAGTGTAATGAGGCCACAAGCAGCAAATCAGCAGGCAAAACTGTCTCATGTGAGCTACACTGTGTTTAATTTGTCTGTGACATGCTAAAGATCATCAACATTGTACAGTAACTTAGCCACTCAAAAGTTCCCCTTCAAGCTGAAAGCCAAATGAATGGCAGCCGTCTTCCAGCCAAGTTCCAGCCAACTCCCAGCCAAGTTCCAGTGGCTGGAGTGATCCCCCTCCTTCTCCTGGGGTGTCTATTTTTTTACTGTAACTCCACCTATTTATTTAATTACAGGGTATGACCAGGAGATGGCACTTCTCTCACAGAGTTCTTTAAAGTTGTTCTACCTGGAGATGACGTAGCTTACACACCTCATTAGCATTCCCATTACTCAACCTTTTGTTTGCACTTGATGGGCTTTTTGGTCTCCCAGTGTCACAGATCACAGAGCGGAAAATGCAGCTGGTTTGACTACTGCATACTATACAGTAGCCTAGTGATTTGAGCGTGTTCATGAACAGGACGATGACTCATTTACTGTATTTTCATTTTTGTTCATCCCATAGACTAAATCCCGCATATATAAACTGAATTGAAATTTAATTTATGATGTTTATATCAGCAGCACAGTCCTCTGTCCTCATTCTACTTGACTTATTAGCTGCCTTTGACACAGTTAACCATCGCATCCTCCTGTCTATTCTCTCAAACATAGGCATCTCTGGCTTGGCTCTTTCCTGGTTTGAATCTTACCTGACAGGGCGCTCATTCAGTGTATCCTAGCTTGGACAGTTGTCCACTTCACATCACCTCACCTCAGGGATACCTCAGGGCTCAGTGCTGGGGCCCCTTCTATTTTCTATCTACACCACCACCTTGGGTCCAATTATCCGCTCACTTTTCCTATCACTTCTATGCAGATGACACAGCTGTATCTATCATTTCCTCCTGAGGCCCCTCGATCTCTGCACGGGTCTCCGATTGCATCTCAGATATCTCCGCATGGCTGAAGGCACATCACCTCCAGCTGAACCTCTCAAAAACTGAACTGCTGGTCCTCCCAGACAAACCTACTATACACCACAACATCAACATCAAAATTGACTGATCAGAAAAATCAGACCTTACTTGACACGACACGCCACTCCTGACACAAGCTGTGGTCATCTCAAGACTAGACTACTGTAATGGCGTCCTGAAGGGCCTCCCAGCCTGCACAGTGAAACCTCTTCAGATGATCCAGAACACAGCCGCGCACCTGGTCCACAACCAACCCAAAAGGTCACATGTCACCCCACTGCTCATTGAGCTCCACTGGCTACCTGTTGCAGCCCGCATTAAATTCAAAGCACTAACGCTGACTACAAAGTTGTCTCTGGTACTGCACATACCTATCTGAATGCCCTTGTACAGGCATATGTTACTTCACACCTGTTCGCTCAAGGCAGTCCAAACTTTTTTCTTGTTTGTTGTTCCCCATTGATGAAACGTCGACCTCTGTGGTCCTCCAAACTACCTACGTCATGTTAAAACCTTACACTTGTCGTTTAAAAATCTCCTGAAGACCCAGCTCTTCAGAGATTACCTTCTCCCCTAGCATTACCTACAACTGAACATGAGAAAGCTACCCATTTAAGAATTGTCATAGCATTTTTTGTTGCACTAACGCTTTCTTATCGCACTGTACCTTGATTGTTCCCTTCTCTGTAAGTCGCTTTGGATAAAAGCGTCTGCTAAATGACTAAATGTAAATGTATATCTAACATGTCACTGTTTACTAAATCAACAACATCTAGGCTATTGTGTCCACTCCTGATCTGCATGTAGTGAAAGCCACAGCTGGACACACTGGTCTATAACAGCTGTTCATATGTAGAAATAAATATTGAGAAATCGAGTGTGTTAGTGTGCTTCATAGGCTTCATAGGCTTCAGAAAGCATCAAACTGATATAGTCCTTAAAAAAAAAATTACAAAAAAAACAACGTCATTAGACATTATGGTGCTGCTGTGTCAGACCTGCCGATAAGAGCAGAGTTTGTTTTTTGTTTTTTTAATTACCAGTTTATTTGGAAGGGTGAGGGGGGCTTGTTGTTGTTGTTGTTGTTGTTGTTGTTGTTGTTGTTGTTGGACCACTTGGTGCCGGTCTGTGGGGAGCTATCTGAACGGATCACGGACCAACAATGATTCTTGCACCACTAGCCACATCCATGATTGTGCTCTGTCTCAGCTGATGGGCCCACACGCTCACCCCAGCGTCTCTATCTGTTCAGATGTGTCTTTATACATTTATGTCTATGGTGAGAGCAGAACATTAAAATCACTGCTTCTCCCCGTGGACAACTGAGGCATTGCATCTGGTTTTCACCCAGGTTGTTTAGGGGCATTTCTAGTCGGGCCTCACTGACTACGTCATCGCGGGGGATCACATTCCCCAGAGGACCAGTCACGGACCCGTCATGGAAACAGGGGAACTTTTGAGTGGCTACATCTGTAACAGTAGCATAAGCAGAAAGACTCTGAAAGTCACTGAAATGTGGACCACAGGTCAGAGTCAGAACCAGGTTTGTTAGTCTGGCCCTGGGTCTGTCCAGAGATCAGTAGGGAACTTTTATTCTGCCACACTTCACATCACTGTGAGCACACCATGGAGAACAGGAGCAGCTACATGTTCAAGTCTAAAATTAATGAGCTGTATTAGTTCATTAAGTAAGTTAGGAAACTGTGTTAAAATACCTTGTGAAAATGAAGACGGTCCTAAAAACGAATTAACTACGTAGCATATTTACACATGTAGAAGCATATTTAGAAGCACATAAACCAGGAAAATGGCCAAATCTGAGCAAGTAAACAAAGTCTGGTGGACTAAACGCTTCTGAAATGCTCCCAGTGGGGTTTGAAGTCGTGCGCAGACAGAGACATGACAGAGATGTACCTGGTGGGGTTTCAGGGTTATCCTGCAGGGACGCCCCAACAGTACAGAAAGGCCCCAGATGGCTGTTGGGTTCAAACCCAGAACCTTGGTGCTGTGAGGTGACAGTGCTAACCACTGTACCAACAGCCACAGCAGGCTTTATGGAAATAAAAACAGAGAAAAAAGTAAAAAATATAAAAGGAAGTTAAGCCTTGGTTTTTTGACAAGAAAGACCAAAAGAACTCAAACATTTGCTTTGATTTTGAATCTTGACCAATAATCAGGTTGAAGTTTGCCTGCCAGGCTTCCAGGACGAGGGAGACACAGAGGAGCGTTTCTCCACTCGGAGAGCAGGGAAGTTACTCGTCGACATAACAAAGAGAAATGACAGATCAAAGTTCCTGCATGGCAGATCAAAGATGAACATCAGCAGTATAAATAGATCAGTTCTCCTCAGCGTCTCCTCGGGATAAACGGTATGAACTTGGACAGCATGAAAGGGGATTGATGCAACCTCCTGCAAGCATGAGAGACGGAGAGAAAGCAAAAAATCACTTCACTGTAACCTCATCTTATACTATTTGAATTTTATCAGCTATCATATACTTCATATATTTCTGTATAACATTATTTCACGTGGTGCTGATGCTGAATAAAGCTTGACTTTTTTGTCACAGTAAAGTGTGGTTGGAAATTCTCTTCTGTGTCTAAATGGCAAACGTCTAGCTCTCCAATGCAACCTTACAATGAAGTTTAAATGTGGCGCAGTGCTTCTGGACAGCTCTACACTTGAAATCTGGAAAATTCCCCTAAAAAAAGCCCAAATCAAACATGGATGCCAGACAAAGTGAAACTTTTCTTTCAGTTTATTTGAATCAAGCAGAGTGTGGCTGTAATATCCTCTCCTGCTCTGTCTGCTTTTCAGTATGTATATACAACTCATTTGCATTTGCTGATATGTTTTGGAATAAAGAAACATATTGCTACAAAGCAGGACGTGTCAGGGTCTCATAAATCAAAGAGAGGCGGTGGCTGGGTATAAAAAGTGTGACTCTGTAAGTCAACCATCGTTTTACATGCCTTCCCTTCAGTCTTCATGTGACACGTGGCACCATGTGTCATAGTAGTGGCCTCTAATGAGTAAAGGCATGATGTTTGAGGGGGGTGGAAGTTTTTAAACTGGACCATACATGCCTTCATCTCTGAACTCACAAAACAGTTGGTTGTGCATAGAAATCACTCTGTCTCTTGCACCAATTAATATCATCAGCAGGGACAGCCCTAGGTTTTTGGTGGACCTAAACAAGATTTAGTTTGTGACAGCCCAAGGCAGTATGACTAAAGGGCAGAGTGATTACAATACGTAGAGTCAGCCTTGCCAAATTGATATGATGTTCTTTTGTTCATGGTGAGCTGTTTACACAGCCGTGTGTCCTTGGAGTGTCCAGTGCGGCAGAGCATAGACAAAACAAAGTAAACTGCAGTGGAAGACCTCTGGGAGAAAAGAATAGCCAGGGACAAGTAAATGCAAGAAATCATTCCATTTTAAGGATTCAGGAAATCTGACATTTTAGTCTAAAACCTAATCTTGCATGCCCCACAACTTGAAATCCTGTTGCAGGGTCAAGAGACCCCTAGTCACCTCCTCCAGACGCGTAACAGTGATTGCGGCCTGGGTGGAGGTGGTTCTACCCTGTTCCGAAAACATGTTCATGATAGTATCCAAGCATTGGGGGATGTCCACAAATTGACCACAGATCTGGTCGAGTCTCTTCCGAGCCTCCCCAGATCGGACTGCGGTGTGAAGTAACAGTTCTTAAATTTGTGTCACCTTCTGATGTAGCCCTTTCACCTGGTCAGCAACGGCTCCGCAATGGTGTGTGATGACAGCCGACAACTTGGGGGATTCCTTATTGGCTGCCAGCTTCCCAATTTTCCGATAGATCAGGGCCATCCCCTTGCCAATCATTAGGACACCTGCTATCAAAGATCCAAATATGTAGACACGATGTCTTCTAGGGACAGAGCTCCCAGATAGACGATGTTCCACTTGCTCCACCGTGTACCCAGCAGCAAAAGCCCCCCAGGACAGGTTCTCTCGGACCAGCATTCCGTCGTAACATAAGTCTTAGCTCTAAGGTGTAGTGTATGGCAGTGATTCTCAATTGGTGGGTCTCAGTTCTCAGTGGGTCGCGGGCCTGGGAAAAAAAATGTTAAGAACAAAATCCTGTGCTTTTATTTTGAAGTGGATTTTTTATGCCGCGGAGTGCCGTCTATTCACAAGACTTGTAATGTTAATAGACACCCACCAAACTGCACCATCTTTTCATTAAATAAATTTGAGAAGTTGAAAATTTTCCTCAATTTGGGTCACGGCCAGGGACGGACTGGCATACCGTGCATTTGCCCGGTGGGCCGACGTGCTATTTGGGCCGATAAGTCCCGATATATATATTTAACGAGGGCTGCTCTGGTCCAAAATGCCAGGGCCGATTTTTTGTCCCAGTCCGCCCATGGTCACGGCTTGTCCTTTAGGGGTGATGGTGGGTCCCGAAGCCAGACCAGTTGAGAACCACTGGTGTATGGTATAATTGTTATGCTCTGAGAAGTGAATATCTGTGAAAAATGTTTCACTCAAAACGTGATTGTCACTTTCCATGTGAATGTTTTATGTTTTTTTAGAGAAGTTTGAGTTTAACCTCTCATCAAGTCCAGTTGGCTCAGATTGAACTCCAAGTCTCAGTCCTCTAACGTACGTTCAAACTGTAGTGATCATGATCATGAATGTATGTGACCTCACAGACAGTGAAACATTAAAGATGATGACTGAAACTTGAAAACTGTCTTAACTGACAACAGTTATGTCTTTGCCCTGATTGGTCAGCTGGTCAAATGAGTCTGAAGTCAAAGATCCTGCAGCTGGTTCACATCAGCACCAGGTGAACCAGTCAGCTCTGCTTTATACACTACTGACAAGACAAAAGCAACAGAGCTGAATGGATCCTGTTTGTGCTTCATGTCACGGTTCAGAGGGGAACCCAGAAGCAGACTGGAACAAGTGGGTTAGAGTGCAATGTTTTATTGAAACAGAGAGAGAATGCGTGAGATGAAAAGGGAGCAGGTAGGCGAGTGTGCGAGTCCAGAATTGGGGGCAATCAGAGAGGGGTTGGCTGGCAGGCTTGAAGGGTGGAGATCCACACGGCGGCTACACGAGACGTAGGCTGATCCCTGAGGCAGAGGGACGTGGTTAGAGTCAGGCAAACACAGGCAGCAGGAGGTTGGCAGAAACAGGCAGTTATTAATACAAAGTAGGATTTCAGGCTTGAAGGCTGTAGCATACACAATACTTGGCAACGATCCGGCAGAAACTGGCTGTGTGGCTGCTCCTTAAATACTGCCAGCAGTTGAAGAGGAGCAGGTGAGGTGATGAGGTAACGAGGTGATGATGTCAGCCAGGTGAGGTATTCAGTAGCAGGCACGCCCCCTCAAACACTGCCAGGAGAAGACAGACAACAAACAAGCACACACACAAGACATCCTGGCTGGGGATTCATGACACTTCACACATCAGTGATCATCAGTTAATTAGAAATGTGGTTTCAATAATGATAAAAAAATGTTTTATTTACCTCCCAAACAAAGTTTCAGTGTTTTACAGCACAGTCACAAGAACAAGTCTGTTGGAGTCAATGCTTCTTGCAATCACGCATTGCATGCTGGGTAGTATTTGTGACTTCTACATCATGGTTTAGTTGCTCCTCTGGTAGACGGTCGATATCACAGAATCCACTTGAGTTTTCTGCTTCACTTGACATGGCCACACAGATTTGAAGAGTGAAGGACAGGACTTGTTGAGTTAGTTTAGCTTTTGTCTGCTAAGCTTCAGCCCGTACTTTCTTGTAATACCACGTGTGCCTCAAGGGGCAGTGTAGTGTTCAGTCTGCCCCTGCTAAGCTAGCCTCAGAAGATCCAGCAGTAGTGCTACTTCATATCTATACAGATACATATTTATATATCACAACACAAAAGGAGACTGATAAGTTAGAATAATCCTCATTGACTCAAACTCCATTAAGAAAAATGCATTTTAAAAGTTGTTGCTTGTTGACTTTGATGTCTTGCGTTTTGCAAATTGCCATAATAATAATACTAATACTACTACTACTAATAATAATGTAGATATTTTGGCATATTTGGGTTTCATACAGCTGTACTTGCTAACAGACAGACCTAAATCAACCCCTGAATTAGTTTGACTGAAGGTGTGTGTGAACCAATGCACTGGTAATTTTAATGTTAATATTGTTATATATTAATATTGTTATAGTTTCATATGTTGAACAATTACAAGGATAATATATTTTCTTTGTTAACTCACCTATGACTAACCTTCTTACCTGCTCCAAACCACTTTACTAATATAAAAGAACCCTGTTCCAATGTGCCCTTCAAATATTGATCATAAATATTAGGACAGTATTCCTAAATTATTTTACAATCTAAAACGACTTTTTCTAACGTACGGCTATGGCAGCCACAAAGTGACAGAGACGTGCCCGGTAGGGTTTTGGCATTAATCATTTCTATTGCTGAGCGATCCATCCAGTTATCCATATTTACCTTCCACATCCATATTTACCACCAATAACAAGAAGAAGATATTTTAATGTTTTAAACGTACTGTGCTAGAGTGTGCTTGCTGTGTTATGCCAGTAGTATAATGTGTCAGTTAAGACGTGTCAAACATACCATATGAACACTCATATAGCAGTTATCAGCAGTCATGTCCATACAGTCACTGAGCTGATTAGAATTTACTGAAGTGAAGTTGTGTAGTTGGATATAGAGGCAGAGACGGAGCAGAGGCTCGTTTCTACCTCTGAGGAAGCAATAGCGAGAGTTTGAGACCTCGGTGTGTTTAGAGAGGGATGTGTGCTGCTGGATGGGCACCAGTGGAGCTAATTAAGTGACTGTATCCTGCATAATTTAAAGTGTTTTATGTTAATGAGGCAGAGCGATGACGGACGGCCTCCTGGATACAGTTTCTAGGCAATCAAGACTCAGCACACACACACAGACCATGCTGATGTGAGATTATAAAATAAAGGAATCATGTTTTTTATCAAGCTGCGTGTCTCTTCTGTTCCTCATAATGCCGTAAGTCAAATGTATTCACCTGTCCATCAAAAGTGAGAGATTAGCTGCATCACCTGGGCTTCGTTATGTCTTCTTGCACATTCCCTCTGTCTATCAGTGCTTTGAGTGATCAGAAAAATAAAGCAGATGTATCCAATACATTCCTTCCAAAATCTATAGTCTCTCAGAAAAAGTTCATGAAAGAGAGCTGGAGGTGATGAGAACTTGTTACATAGAGGGGGTACAGGTGAAAAATTAGAACAGTCAAAAAAAAAAGGGGGCGCTGATGAAATATAATTGTCGTCAAACCCATTTCTCGACTGGAATCCCTCCAGTCAGTGTTTGCCCTGGGAGTGTGTCTGCCTTTCAACTATGACAGTTCATTCGCAGGCACAAGTCGCAGGAGAGCCGAGCCGAGCTGTCAATCACACACACACATACACAAATATATAACACTGAGCGCACATCTGTCCCAGGGACATGTTGTAATGATCCCGCCGTGTGAGAGGGTGAGGCATGCAGCAGGTGTGTGTGTGTGAGAGAGAGTGTGTGTGGAAGATGGTTGTGCAAGTTTGTTCAACAAATATCTCCAGTATGTAGCTGATTGATGATCTTTAATTTTTCATTTGATTTGGCTCATTAATCAATGCTCGGTTCAACCTGATACGCCGACAGATTGCTCTGTCTACACTGTGTTCTCTGTGGAAGTTAGATCTCTGGCCACAACTCTAGATGTGGCTGCCCATCACTCCACTATGTCTATATTTGCATGTCTATGAGCTTTTTGTGTGTGTGGTTGTATACATGTGTAACACTTGAGTTCAAAGAGAATTCCTCCAATGAGAGGTCAGTGAAGTTAATCTTCTTCTTCTCATGAAATGGATGAAAATGGGTCTCAGCATCTCATCACTGTGTCTCTGTGCACCAACCACACGCTCCTATGTCTGTTGTCTGTAGCTTCTGTTTGTCCACACTGTAATCCTGCCGCCATCATAGGGATACTCTGTCTACAACAATGACATCAGCAAACCGCTCGCCCACTTGACGCCACACATGCTGTCTGCCATCTGCCCAGTACAGTTCAAACATGGACTTATCCGTGAACACCACTCCAGTCAGTTACTGATCGTACAATCATGTGAAGACTACGACTGACCTAAACAGGCTCCCATGTGAGGTTAATGATGATTCAGGCTGTGTTTTTACAAAAGTTGGATCCGCCTCAGCTTCTCTACACTGGACGCTGGTCGTCTTTGAGCAGACATCCCTGTGGCCCTCACCATCGAGGCCAAAACACACGACCGCCACTCAAATGAATGGAAAAATCTGCATTTTCAACATACATTACTGTCAAATTCTGTCTGAATGCTTCCCTTAGTTCTCAGAAGCTCCTCTGATATCAATCCATGGCACCAGCCCTTTGGACTAATTAGTGCTCAACAGATAAAGCCCCTCATGGACAGCACTCACTGGACCTTATCTAAGGTAGAAAACATATGGTGTGGTAAGGAAAGATTCATCGATTGTATGAGTGAGTGAAAGTACGCAGGTCGATAAAGTTAAAACCTCGAGAGATTAGTAGTGGATGGGGTTTTTATCTAGAAACATCTATTTAAATACACAATTTATCGGCGATAACTGACCCCTTTTTATAATAATTAGGATCATAATAAAACACCTGTGTGCTCCCTCCAGCTCTACTGCGCACTCACTGAATAAGAAACGTCTTCATTGTCGTCATCATAATTGTTATGGAATTTTCTATCCTTAGGCTACACATGGCCACGTGTAGGCCTTGAGGTCCTCGGCAGTATTAATTGTTTGTCTTTGACTGGGTGCCAGTCTATCTCAACACTGTGGTGGCCAGGGTCGAAGAGACTTATTCCTGCCTTCCTAGTCATAATAGATAGCTTGTTGTTGATGTTCCAAGTTGCGTAAACAGACATCTGTGTCTCCAGACTAGAATATGCTGACAATAACACCTCCATGGGTAAAGACATTCTCTTTGACTAATGCTGGGCATGTAGTATTTGTGGTGTTATCTTGGGGTTTAAAGTCGATCCACCAGCTCGAGTTGGGCAGAATGTGAGACCGACTCAGGCACTTCTGATGAACTTTGAGAGTGTCTCTAATTCTCCTTGGCCAAGCGTCAATAAATAACACAGCATAAGACATCAGAGGCAACACTTTCTGAACTCCTGACCTCACCATTGACCTTTGACTTCAGCAATTTCTCCACAACAATAATCATCCATGCAATAGATCATTGATTCTGTAAAATGTTACCTCAGCCCTGAATTAACTCCTCACAGTGATCCACAGTCCACAGAATGTGGATTTAATTTCCACACATGTCATGTTGGGTGTCCACTGAAGCTGCTGACAGAAGTATACACAGTGCTTGCCCTGTGTGGAAAGAGGTTGACAATGTTGGCCTTTGCTTGTACCTAAGAGAGATTTTGTGTAAGAGTCAGAGTGTGTGTGTGCGTGTGTGTGTGTGTGTGTGTGTGTGTGTGTGTGTGTGTTGGTGTTTGGGGACTGCAGCTACTTTGTTTGGCTGACAATACTTTGTTCCAACTCACAGAACAAATACACAGGCACAGTGAGCTGTGTGGTTTATGAATGCATAAAGTCAGGGAAACTTAAGAATGAATGTTTAATAATGACCTCTCTTAAAGTCAGTCACAGTCTGTCTACACACAAGTATTGAATAACTAAAGGTTTGGTCTGTTATATTATCCAAAATTAATCTGAAACCTCTCAGTTCATTTGCTTTTTCGTTATCAACAGGTTCAGACCAAATAGTAATCTCAGTGGCTGTAAAAAGAAGCCAAAAACTGCAGTTCCTCAGATGGCCACTTGAGGCTGGCTACAGAATGAGACAGTCTCCATAAGCCCCCATGTTATGATAGTATAACAATCATATAAAGGCTTAAAGTTTTGCATAATTAAGAGTGTGGACACTTGGATTGACAGGTGGGTCATGACACAAGTGACTCCTCAGCTCCACGTCTTTGCCCATTGTTGGATTAAGCGTGGATTCATACAGGATCAGGGATTGCGGCAACTCGTAGCTCGTCTGGTGGTGGTGGGGTGAGGGGAGCTGAGGTGTGTTGCTGTGGGTGTGTCTATACCTGCTGAATGTAACCGCTGTGAAACAATCAGGAAATAACTTTTTATTATGCTGATTAATAACAGCTTTATCGAGGCCGGCGCTCGCTCACTGTTATTGTTACTCTCTCTCTCTCTCTCTCTCTCTCTCTCTCGCTCTCTAATCATCAGACACAAATCAAATTAAACTTCTTTGTGTCATCATATATTATTCGGACTCATATTTAGAAGATGGTACATGAAATAAACAAAATCAAAACACACACACAGACTTTCTCCTTTTCCTGTACTGGGCTGTTTATTCCCTCTTTGATATCCAACATACCAACAATACGTCTGCACATCTTTGTTTTCTATATACAGGCAGGTGTGAAAAGATAATGACATGGTAATTTAAACACCTTATACATTTTCTTTTTTATCTCCTGCAGTCATTTTGTTCTCAGCGCTTTGCATGAATTACAGGTTTGAATACACCTACAGCAAATAGGTTATTTTATGTGCCACGGTGTAATTCTGTGAGCTGGCTCTTTGTTATCAGGCTGCTCCAAGAAGTCTCTTAGGACTTTGCAGTTAATTCAGAATGCTGCTGCACGTGTTCTGACAGGAACCAAGATCAGAGATCACATCTCTCCCATTTTGGCTTCCTTGCACTGGCCGACCTATTAAATCTAGAATAGAATTTAAAATTCTTCTCCTTACTTACAAAGCTCTTCATGGTCAGGCACCATCGTATCTAAAAGAGCTCATAGTACCTTACTACCCCTCTCTCTCTCTCTCTGTGCTTACTATGGAGGAATTGTTGGTCTCTGTAAATAATATTATAAAGAGTACAGTGTCATGAGATAACTCTTGTTATGATATGGCACTATAAATAAAATTGAATTGAAATGGCATATTGTACGGGAATGTAGAGACTGAGATGAAAAATTATAACAGGTTAGAACAAAAGCAGAAAACAGGAAACAAAGACTTCTAAGGACGTGCTGTTTATCAGCAGAGTTGAAGCTACTAAACATTCTTTGAGACAAGATGCTTATTACAGTCCTGCCCTCCAGAGGCTGGAGCTCTCAGAGCTCACCAGTGCGCCAATATTAAAGTCCCCATGAAGTCAAAATTCATGTTCAAGTGTTTTTATCACATCTATCACATATACTCCATCTGTATCTGACCCAACAATATCAAAGAATCAATTCACGCCTGAACACTTTTCAGGTATTTCAGTTTGTCATTTCCTGATGAACCATAAAAGGTTTTTGATGATGTCATCCTGCACTCAGGGGCATGTACTAATTTTACACCCAATGAAAAGCTTTCTCTCTTATGACGCCGCCGCAGCAGAATGCTTCCTGCATGATGAGGTCTTCCAGCTCTCTCTCTGTGATTTGCGGATGGACAGATAGCTTTAGTTCTCCTTTTCTTCCTGTTTTTCACACGAAACACGTAAATATGCAGAAGCAAATATTACTCTATGTTATATTGCTCTATGTTTCATGGAAACACAAACTGCAGGCCTGCATACAGAAACTGAAGATGTTTCCATTGATTTCTCTGTTACCGTAAAAACTGTGTGCGGAACCTTAAACATGAATTAAGTTGAAGTTTTGAAATTGCAACAGACATGCTGCTGCATTAAATCCTGTCTTATCTACTATCAGTCCTCCTTTTCGGGGCACTTCTTATTTTTCGACAGAGGAGGTTAAATAAAAGTTGAAAAAAAAGTGAAAAGAAAAGTTTCTCTGGTAGCTTCCCAGATTTTCAACACTGCTGAAGCTATTAGTTATCCTAGCTAGCGCCTAAACTTCATCATCATCATTGTAAGATGCATATGCAGCTGTTTCTGTGCTCATATGATGCTATGATATTATGAAACAGCAGCATCCACCTGCAGCACCAAATGAAACATGATGTAGCCTGAATTAAGCCACCATTTAGACAGTTAAACTGTATTATGGTAAGCAGAAAAAAAAACTGTGATTAAGACTAAAGAATCACCTCACACAGCAGCCGATGAAAAATACAATACTTGAGAATAAATGCATTTGGAAGAGTGTGTTGTTGAGGACCAGTGTGAGGGTTTGTTAGCGCTGAATGAAAGCAGGGAGGCATTGAGTCAGCCTGAGTGAGCCACAGATGAGACAGGCAATTTGGATAGTAAGTGATGTGTAGAGTACTCAGACAGCACAGCCACCTTCTCCCACCTGTTTGTCTCCAAACTAATCAGACTTTTGAGTCTCATGGAGGCATTTATGGCACAAAATCATAATAGAAGTTATCTCATAACACTTTCCATACAGAGCAGGTCTAGACTGTACTCTTTATACAGTAATATTATCTACAGAGACTCAACAGTTCCCACCATGAGCAAGCACGTGGTGACAGTGGCGAGGAAAAACTTTCTTTAAGAGGCACAAACATCGAGCAGAACCCGGATCATGGTGGACCACCATTTGCCACAATCGGCATTTTGCCAGTCCCGTGATAAAAAATATGGGGTACAATTACACTAATTGATTTTTGGCTACTTGGCCATAATCTGAATTTGATATCTTAAAACGTTTGGATATTTTAAATTAGGCCTCACTCCTGATGTAGCATTTTCTGATCTTCTGATGAACTTTGAGACTGTCTCTAGTTCTCCTTGGCCAAGCGTCAATAAATTATACAGCATAAGACATCAGAGGCTCCTGAACACTTTCTGAACTCCTGACCTCACCATCGACCTTTGACTTCAGCAATTTCTCACACTCACCAGATGTTGGCTATAAAGCCGCACCGTTGTATAGGCTGCAGGGTTCAAAGCGTGTGAAAAAAGTAGCGGCTTATAGAACGAAAATTACAGTAGTTGTAAGAAAATCTTACAACTTACAAATCTCACTCTGAATGAGCATTAAATCCACCTCCTTCATGAAGGCCTGAGGAGGAATAAATTATATTCTGTACAGTTTAGAATTGTAGTTTCTATTGTAATAAAGATTGGAAAAGTGTTAAAAATAGTTCCACATGTGGTTGAAGTGGAAATGCTTGCCCCCGCCTCCAACTTTCTCTGTTTGCTTAGTCTCCTGTCCGTCTTCATATTTGCCATATTAACCATAGCTTAACCTAACCTTCTCTCAACCCTTGTCTCCCATCAGTCTGTCTGTGCTCTTATCACTGCACAAGAAGATAAAGCAAGCAACATGTTTGAAAGATACACTCACAGACTCCCATCTATGTATTCTTAGATGAACAGATCATCAAAACCAGCAGTAAAACATCACCGCTGTGTTTAACTGCTGGAACGTCGTGTCAGCTGGATCAAATCTGACATATTTGCCCGTCAGACTTAATAAATTATGAAAAGTATTAATAACTTTAATGCGTACAAGGTGTCAATCACAGATGACAGTGGGTTAAAAAAAAGTTTCAGATGTTCACACGTTAGGTACAAAGAGACTTTCAACTGGCAAGATACAGTATGATGAGGGATAAACTCCAGCCTCCTGTGATCAGACCTCAGACAATTTATTGACTCTGAATTTACATCCAGAAAATCCATGCCAGGCTAAATACTCATGTAATGTCTTAAGATGAATGTACTATTGAGCTCTGCGTGCCGATTTGAATTTTAAAATGATTATAATGAGCTGCTTACTGTGATAACAGCTGCTCTTGAGACAGGCTTCTTGTTCAGCGTGATACTTAAGGCAGGGGTCAGGTCATGTCTGACGGACGGCGCTTCAGACTTCTGCTGTGAAATCTCTGTTTCAGGTTTTTTGAGGAGTTACCTCAGCTGCAAGGGACCGAACTGTTTTTACCGTGCCGTTTGATCTGAGAGCTGCGAACCTCTTGTTCATAGATGTTCTCCGCCCTTTTGAAGTGTAGTTCAACGTTTTGGGAGATGTATTTGATTTCTTCCCGACACTTAGATGAAAAGATCAATGCGGCTCTTCAGTCCGTGTTTCACTAGTTTAATGTGCTCGGCTGTGTGTGTGTGTGTGTGTGTGTGTGTTGAGCCCAACCTGACTGAGCCTTTGCTTTAGGTGTGTTATACCACAAATAATCTACTAGATGTTACTGTGTCTTATGTCACTTATGTCTCACTAAACAAAACCACGTCACTAGATTAAAATGTCTAAAGAGGGTTACCCGTGAAGGTCCTTAGGTTCTGGATGAAGGAACCTAAGGACCTTCACGGGTACCGATTCCATAGTGGGGCAACAATCAGCCACCTGCTCTACATGGATTACATCAAGCTGTATGCCAGGAATGAGCGAGAAATAGACTCAGTGATCCACACCACCAGGATCTACAGCGATGACATAGGGATGTCATTCAGATTGGACAAGTATGGTCAGATGGTCTCAAAGAGAGGCAAGATGATCCAGACTGAGGGGATTGACCTACCAGAGGGCAACATAGGTGATATCCAAGACAGCTACAAGTACCTTGGCATCCCACAGGCTAATGGAAACCATGAAGAGGCCACAAGGAAGTCAACCACAGCCAAATACCTCCAGAGAGTAAGGCAGGTCCTGAAAAGTCAGTTGAATGGTAAGAACAAGGTCCAAGCCATCAACATGTACGCACTACCAGTCATCAAATACCCCGCTGGCATCATAAACTGGCCAAAGGAGAAGATAGAAGCCACAGATATCAAGACTAGAAAGCTCCTCACCATGTAGGTGCCAAGTCCAGCACCCTGAGGCTATACACTAAGCGGAAAGAGGGAGGCCGAGGGCCAGTGAGCGTCAAGGCCATGGTCCAGGATGAAACATCAAAAATACAAGAATACATCAGAAAGATGGCCCCGAAGGATGAACTGCTAAGTGAATGTCTCAGGCAGCAGAACCCTGATGAGGGTGCAGAGGAGGAGGAACAGACTGGATGGACAAACCCCTACATGGCATGTACCACCGTTAGATAGAGGAAGTGGCTGATATCAAGAAATCCTACCAGTGGCTGGATAATGCAGGACTGACAGACAGCACAGAGTCACTAATCATGGCAGCACAAGAACAGGCCATAAGCACAAGAGCCATAGAGGCCAGGATCTACCAGAGTAGATCAGACCCAAGATGCAGACTGTGTAAAGAAGTCCACATAGTAGCAGGGTGTAAGATGCTAGCTGGATCAGCATACATGGAGAGGCACAACTAAGTGGCTGGGATAGTACACAGGAACATCTGCAACCAGTATGGAATAGAAGTACCTAAATCCCAATGGGCCATACCACAGAAGGTGGCTGAGAACAACAGGGCCAAGGTTCTGTGGGACTTTAGCTTCCAGACTGACAAACAGGTCCTGGCTAACCAACCGGACATAGTGGTGGTGGACAAAGAGCAGAAGAAGGTAGTGGTGATAGATGTGGTGATCCCAGCTGATGCCAACATCAGGAAGAAGGAACATGAGAAACTTGAGAAGTATCCAGGGTTGAAAGAGCAGCTGGAACGGATGTGGAAAGTCAAGGGTTTGCTTGGTCCCCGTGGTAGTGGGGGCACTTGGGGCAGTAACCCCCAAACTGAGAGAGTGGCTCCAGCAAATCCCAGGAACAACATCTGAAGCCTCAGTCCAGAAGAGTGCAGTCCTAGGAACATCGAAGATACTGCGCAGAACCCTCAAACTCGACTTGTGCCAGTAAAAAATATTAGGTTACAAAGGTTAATAGGAAGTTACTTATATGAAACAGCTTTCCAATGCAGTGACTGAGGCCAAATGGTTTGGTTTACAGAGATGGTGGTTAACAACGTAGCATTGACCGACCGTGTTCCTCCACCAGCTCTTTATTTACTCTCCTCTCTGCGGGTCCTTGTGAGGAGCCTTCATTGTCTGATCGTCAAACAGCATTTACATTTCAAACTAAATCAGTGATTCTCAAACTTTTTATGGCATTCTCCCTTTTTAGAGGCAAAAATAAGCCATCACTGCCTCCACCACACCGTTTCCAGAAATCATGAACAATGCTGGGAGAACCAAAACAGATCCAGGTGGAACTTCAATGAAATAAATGTCAGTATGATAGCTTCAGTAAACTCATGTTTGTGTCTTTTCTATACATAAGCTTTAGTCCTTATTCTTACCCTGGTGTGTTAGTGGTTGAGCTTCTTTGATCAGCCCTTAATAAGATGAAATGAACCACTATCAGGCTGGTAGGAACTAAGCAGTGAGACACAAAAGAATGAGGCTCTCTTCTATGTTTTCTAATTCAAAGCAGGTTTTATCTTTGGATTACAGCGAGTACATCTACAAGCCTTCAGCACCAACAAGCCACATTTCTCCCAGCATCAATTTTAAAACCTCAAAGGTTCCTTTCATATTAGACTGCCCCTAGAGGAAATCGGTATTCCTGATTGGAAATGTCCCCTTACACTTTTACCCACTTGATAGTGCCATCACACAAGGAAACTTTCTGATTTCATATGCTGTCTTCTTCCCATTTGGCTGATCTCACTGAAGTCCTCATCAGTGAAGACTGCTGCTAACTTTGACTTTGGCTAGCAGAGCTTTTATCTTCTTCCTCATGAAGAAATGAAGGACAGGTAGCAGTGTCTGAACCGCCTGTGAGGTCTGACTTGTTTTTGTGCTGTGGGTGTGAGCTCCTGTCTAAGCAGAGAGGACATGTTCAGCAGGACAGGAGGAGATGTGAGGTGAAGGGAAGATGTTGCCTTCCTATCTGCCTCTATGTCGTGCCAGTGGCTAGACGACAACATTTCATACCACATACAAGCATTTGTCACTCAAGAGAACATACATTTTTAGCATTTACAGATGAGGAACGTGCTACTTCCTCTAAGTACAGCAGGAAATATGTGACTTCATAGCAGTCTACAAAGTCAAAGTTCTTTAACGAGGAGCTCAGTACAGGAGCTGAGAACGTCTGTGACTGCAATTATTTTTTTATTGCCGTAATCACAAACAACAAAGTTTATTTTCTCGTGATAGCAGGTGATCTTATCTCGTTATCTCGAGTTAACAAAAAGCTGTTTTGTCGTGATAACAAGATCATTTATTCCGAGAAAAACGTCTTCTTGTTGCCTGTGAAGTTGACGTCGGGATAGTCTTCAGCTTAAATGATGAGGACTGATCTGATGTCATGTATTCAAACCACCTGGAACACAAAGACATTTCTTATTCAGCATTACAAAATGATTGTAAGCACATCAGTTCCCAACTTCTGGAATTCAGCTGACTGTAGGCTTAATGAAATGACTAACACTGTGCACACTGTCCCATTCTCTGTGGTTCTATCTTTAAATCATTAAACCCAGACAATAAAGTTACTACAGAGCACAGTGTGTTGTATACTTCAGTAAAATACAAGATTTTTTTCATCTTCAACTTTCACTAGTTTTGTTTGTTGCTGTAAAACAGCTACATAGACACAGAAGAAGTTATTATTCCAGCTTGTTTTATCATTGTAACTAGTACACAATCACACTACAAACTATCATGTAGCTCTCATATACTGTCGGTCACCTTACTTACATCAGAGGCATGACATCACTTCCTTTCCCACGGCTGAGTGTGCATACAGAAATGTTACTTGTCCCTGCCTTTAAACATAGACAGAGCTTATGACTTTATATACTGTACAACCACTGTTATCATGTGATTCAGATCACTTGATGATACCTGAACAAGTTCCATTTACTGAGGAGGCCGTGAGCATCAGCAGCAGCATCATTAGTAATAGTTGCTACATTTGTGTATGCACATGGCAATCGCATGCGATACATGCTCACTGTGATCGGAGGCCACAGAATGATTCATTTCCATCTAACTAAACGTGACTTGCTGAATTGATCATGTCTCTGCCAATTAAAGACGTTGACACTCATATACTGCCGGTCACCTTACTGTCGGTCACCACTGCATTACACCACAACACAAGAGAAGAACTGAACACGATTCATATACAGATGCACTGAGGAAGCCTGAGCAGTTAAAGAAATTCAAAATGAAGATGGAACATGAAGCACTGCTTCCCTCTGCTGGATGTGTATTTGATCAATTCAAGACGAGCACAGGAGGGAAAAGCACAGACATCAGGACATTTTCATACAGTCTATAAAACTAAAGAATGTGTCAGCCTCAGTGATGAACGCACTCACTTATAAATGTTGTAGAATAACGACTACAATTATGTCTACAAAAAATCCCCTCCCTCAGGCAATGAGTCAGCCATTGAGCAGTCCTGTTAACCATGTTCACCTTCCTGTTTAGTGTGACAGCATGCTACCATTTGCTAATAAGCTTAGGGCCACCCTGAGCATACCCCTGCACCCCTAGCAGAGAGATAGAGATGAATTCATCTGACTCAGAGTTTTAAAGTTAGTCATGTCATTTTCTGGGAATACTGCTCATTTCTACCTGATTTCAACACCTCATTTTATAAACCTGTCGATACTTTTAATCATTCAGATTTGGCTGGGTGGTTAATAACACTTTCTTTGGTCTGACTCAGAACTCACATTTATTCTGACTTTACACAGACTTTAAAACCAAACACACTACTGAGCATACTGATTATATTAAATATTATAACAGCACACAGTGTCACATTTGATATTTTTATTAGAAAAGACAACAGTTATCATGAGCCTCAGTTTTCATTCCAGAAATATAATCACACACCAAAAACAGAACATGAGTTCAGCCCTCTGCCTCCGGCCCACCTCTTTGCTCCCTGATCACTACGAGGCAGGCACGCAGCAACAATCACATTACAGAGCAGTTTATGGCAGCAACTAAACTTCCTTCTGGAGGGGAATGGCTGGTTTGTTGCATCCCAAATCCTGTTGTTGAAACAACTAAACTAAGGCCTCATCCTCTACTGTGCAGTTTGATGTCCACTTTCACACAGCACGGTTGAACTACAGTCAGTTCTGTTTAACATGAACACTCCAGAGGAGGCTGTAACGAATTCAGACTCTCACACATCAAGGCCTTCTGTCCCTCTACTTTAAATGATCCACTGAACTGAAGCTTGACCTCATCCTCACACACACACACAGACATTTATATAGATTCCGGCATTAATCACTATGAAGGAAAATGATGTCCTGTGTCCTGAACAAGCCGTTTAAATGTCAGGACGTGAGAGGAGTTCCTCTCAGTGATAAATTGTTTTCACAACTGAAATGAAATAAAGAAAAAAATCACCTCAGGACTACAGTTCTGTTTGAGTTTAGAAGTCTTTAGAGTGGACTCGAGACAACTGAGAGGTGCCAAGTTTCTGACAAAGTGTCAAATATACTTCACTATTTTTTCTATGGCAACTTCCCACCTCCGAGTTGTTGAGCGCACTATTAAAACAAGATAGCTAGAATTGTTGGAGAGCACTGTACAATATTATGTAACGTAGACGGAGGAGGGCTGTCCAAACTGTGCACAAGCTTCTGAACTCGACATACAAACAGAAAGTGATGGAGCCACAAACAAGCAAAAACTACCTCAGAATGTAAATGTAAAATCAACAGCTCTGTAAAAATAAACATACATGACAATGTTTGTGACAATTAAATTACAGATATGGGAGGACGTGGAGGAGCATACACATTTATCTTGCCACTATTTTACTGCCAAAACACAGTAGAATAATATATTACGGTGAGAATGACTAAGATTCAGCTTGTCACTCCAGACTGACACCCTCCCCCGACCCAGTCCGCCCCGAGCCTGACAGTCCTGTGTTGTCATGGAAACCACGTGACGCCCAAGTGCAAAGGTCTACTGCTGGCCTTCTTTCTTCTCTCCTTCTGATGAGCCCGAGCTGCTGCTGCTGCTGCTGCTGTCCCGCTCTGCTGCCATCTGCAGGACGGAGGAAACACTTTATTTCACATGTCTGCGTGTCTTTAAATTCAATTCTAGTTATTTATTGAAATTCTTCTGGACTTTTGTTTGAAAGAACTATAGTTTGGTGCTCATTGTACAGACTAAAATACATTTGCAATTAATTCACAACGAATCGTGTGTAACCCTGACATGAGTCAGATCACAGCAGGTCTGAGCTCAACGTTCAACATCTAAAGTTGACAGACAAGCAGATAAATATTAAAGCTGAAACGATTCCAGAAAAACAGAAGACTTGTTCAATTGTCAAGTAATTTTTCAAATATCCTCTGAAGTAAAGGAAACAGGAAATAAGACCCTTCAAAATAAAACACTGGCTAACAGTATTGCAGATAGTTTTTGTAAAATTTCAACGTTTCTTTGATTTTAATGTTTCCTTACATTGCCAACAATGTTACTACTACTACTACTACTACTACTACTACTACTACTACGTTTGTCTGTTACATCATTAGGACATACCACAGGCAGGGACAAGACTCCGCCACGAGCTGACAGTTCTAAAACTGTCACATTCTGAATTAGGACTGATTATATCACAGGTGTTGTGATGGCGATACAAGTCACAGTTTTAGCGGGAATCTTTCATTTTTTCACTGAATTCTTAATTTCAAGAAAAATAAACACAAAGTGACGAGAGGCCATGTTGTGACACAGCTGTGATTTGCGTATTGCAACCTTCGATAACTTTTAGATGAACTGTTGAGCTCTCATGTGAATCTGTGTTCTTACCTTCTTGTAGGCCATTTCGAAGAGTTTGAGTGACGACTGCTGCAGGGTGGTGGCCGCCTGTTTGATGTTCTCTCCTGTTTCTGAGTCCTTGTTGGCCAGAAGTTCCCTGACCTTGGCGATCTCCTCCTTCAGCTTGGTGCACTGTGAGTGGGCCGAAACACGAACATTTGAGTGAGACACAGAAGACTGTAGTTACATGTTGGCAGGATTTAAAGATTTAGGTCTTACCTCATCAGCAGGAAGCTGGTCCTTGAACTCCTCCATCTTGGATTCTGTGTCGTGGACGATGCCCTCGGCCGTGTTGACGGCCTCCACGCGGTCCTGTGCACAATAACAGGGTGATCAGAGGAGGACACGCCGCGGCTATGACGTGCACACAGACCAAATACATCAGCGGACAGTACATACTAAATATAATTTACCTTCCTCCTCCTGTCCTCCTCTGCGTACTTCTCAGCATTCTTGATCATGTTCTCAATGTCATCTTTACTGAGGCCTCCTGATGACTGGATCACGACTGAGGAGAGAGACCACAGACACTCATCAAGCAGATGTGTGACTAGTGACAGAGTCAAAAAGCAGCGACATGAGGAGCAAAACCTTGTCAATGTATTGATGACACTCACTCTGCTGCTCGCGCCCTGTGCCCTTGTCCTTGGCGGAAACGTGGACGATGCCGTTGGCGTCGATGTCGAAGGTAACCTCGATCTGAGGAACACCTCGGGGAGCGGGGGGGATTCCTACCAGGGTGAACTGACCCAGGACCTTGTTGTCTGCTGCCATCTCTCTCTCTCCCTGACACACCTTGATCTCCACCTGAGTCTGCCCATCAGCTGCTGTGGAGAAGACCTGGAGGGGAGCAGATAAGAGGTTTACACCTGCCAATGGAGTTTAAAGACATCATGAGGACGTCAACCTGCACTGTCGGTTCAAGCACCTGACTCTTCTTGGTGGGGATCGTGGTGTTCCTGTTGATGAGTTTGGTGAAGACTCCGCCCAGGGTCTCAATACCCAGAGACAGCGGTGTCACGTCCAGCAGCAGCACGTCGGTGACGTCACCGGCCAAAACTCCACCCTGGATAGCTGCTCCTATTGCAACCGCCTCATCAGGGTTCACAGACTTGCTGGGAGCACGGCCGAACAGGTCCTGGACTGTCTGCTGGACCTGCAGAGACAAACACTGACTGTTACACATGTGTAGAGATAGACTGCAAGGACCACAAATGCCACATTTGAACAATAGTCACTGTTTCCATTCTCTACATGACACAACTAAAATGTGTCATGACTGAAAACCCTGCACGTCTCATTGTAGGCGTGCTGTTGGTCACGTGTCAGTAGGCTAGGGGTCATACTGTACCTTGGGCATACGAGACATGCCTCCAACCAGCAGCACCTCTCCGATGTCTCCCTTGGACACCTCGGCGTCCTGCATGGCCTTCTGGCAGGGGGCCACGGTGCGGCGGATCAGGTCGGCCACGATGCCTTCAAACTGAGAGCGAGTCAGCTTCATGTTGAGATGTTTGGGGCCGGAGGCATCCATGGTCAGGTAGGGAAGGTTGATGTCAGTCTGGAACAGAGAACAAGATGTGAGGACGGTGCTTCAATCACCAGGAAGAAAATGTCTGACACCGTCACCGATGACAACCATAAATCTTTATTAATTACTGCTAATCATCAAATACTAGCACTGCTATAGGAGTGCTCTGCTGTCAGTGCTAAGCGGAAGTCATTCAAACTGAGAGCTCTAATTAATGTAATCATTGTCAGGAAAACTCGTCTCAGATATGATGCAGCAGAACTGAGCAATAGTACACTGTTTCTATGGAAACCAGCTAATCTCAAATGATTCCAGTGCAATCTTTTCATTAGATCCATGATGATGGTGAATACATGAATAATTAAACACAGAACCATCGTCAGTGGCTTTAATGTCTGCTGCTGAGTACTGAATTTAACTTTGGGAGGAAACTAATCAATCCCTCGTTCATTCCATGAGTACGTGCAGAAAACATCAGCCTCAACATCCTCAAGAAGACCTGAGTGAGGCGTGTACGACTGCGTTCTTAAAACAGAACCTGTGGTGCAGCACTGTTGTATCTGAACTGTTTACAGGTGTTCTGTGTACCTGCAGTGAAGAGGACAGCTCACACTTGGCCTTCTCAGCAGCTTCCCGGACTCTCTGAAGTGCCATGTTGTCTTTGGTCAGATCCACTCCGGACTGAAACAGACAAAACATGATGCATGAAACCCGGAAAAGTGTGAACTACACGCGAGGAGGCGCTTTGAAAGACTCAGCTACCTCTCTCTTGAACTCTTTGACGATGTGTTTGAGGAGATGCTGGTCGAAGTCCTCTCCTCCCAGGAAGGTGTCACCATTGGTGGACTTCACCTCAAAGACTCCCTTCTGGATCTCCAGGACTGAGATATCAAAAGTACCTCCACCCAGATCGTACACAGCGATGCTGGAAACACGGTTAGAGTAAAATATTACTTTGAGTGTCTGATCCATGTTTCAGTAAGAACTGGTACTGACTGCAGCAGTGCTGGTTCTCTACTCACATCTTATCCTGGGTTTTGTCCAGGCCGTAGGCCAGAGCAGCAGCTGTTGGCTCATTGATGACACGCAGGACGTTCAGACCGGCGATCTGACCAGCGTCTTTGGTAGCCTGGAAGTCACAGAAACACAGAAACCATCAGGGAGTGTGACGTGCCGCCCCTCCTGCAGCCTGCCCACTCTATTGACACTACCTACATTAAGTCTCTTCTAACTAGTGCCAGGGTCACACAAAGTAAATGTTTTATTAGACTACAAAATGTTTCAAATAAATGACAAGATTTCAAACTGTTGGTTTGTACGACTCCACAGCAGATTTAAGATTAACACTAATCCTAAATCTAAACTGCCACAAAGCTCTGAAGAAAAACACCCAGCAGACTGCTTGGAGAAACATTAGTGAGAGGCTCGGCTCTGGGTTTTTTTTTTTTTTTTTATTTTTGGGGGTAAACGTGGATTTGTCTTCACTCTGCTTCACAGTGTGTGGCTCTCTATGGGCACAGAGACTTAATTCCAACTATGACTTCGACTTTACTACAAACTAAAGTTATCACAAAGCTGTGAACGATCCAAACTTCATTCATAAAACAAGTTTTTAAAAGTTGTTGATTTGTAGTCTCACACACAGACCGGATGATCTGAATCATGATGGATTTATTGCAGTACTTTTTGATCAGTACATTGGAAAATGTTTATTTCCGGCTCGTGTCCTGTAGTAAACCAGATTAAGGATGAACATTCACTTGCGTTAATCCGTGCGCAAACACTAATGATGAGTAAAGTCCAACAGGGTGAAAATTCACTTTGCTTTCTGTGTGAATAGAGAATAATGTACTGTTTCTGTAGGAGAGATGTTACCAGAGGGAGGTTTAAACAATCTTTGAATAGACAAAGGACGAGTTGTGGGAGAGAAAAATCATCTTCATCTTTTTAAGTTGGTGGTGAAGGGCTGAGTTCAGAGCTGTTCTGTCTGAAACATGACACTTTTTCTCATTGTTTTAGTGCCGGTGTGAATACTTCAGAATTATTAAGTGTGTGTGTGTGTGTGTGTGTGTGTGTGTGTGTGTGCACCTGTCTCTGAGAGTCGTTGAAGTAGGCTGGTACAGTGACCACAGCGTTCTTCACTTTGGTTCCCAGGTAGCTCTCTGTAACACAAACACCAAATTGTCACATACAAATGACAGAAACGCCTGAAAGAAAAACAAGTGACATGAATTATTCAGTGCATGTGGAGATACCTGCAGTCTCCTTCATCTTCATCAGGACGAAGGCTCCAGCCTGGCTGGGGGAATACATTTTCCCATGAGCCTCCACCCAGGCATCACCGTTGGATGCACGTACAATCTTGAAGGGGACGTTCTTCCTGTTAATGATACAAATTGAAGTCTGCTCCATCAGTGGTTCTGTCAAACGTTTATTCAATGTTTTGGTTCGTTCTAATAAATTCTAATCCCAGAAAGTGTTTTATCTGATGAACATTATCATCAACACATTACTCCTGACAGTAACACACAGTGTTTCAAACGAGGCCAAAGATGCACTCACAGGTCCTTCTGGACCTCGGGGTCGTCGTAGCGACGTCCGATCAGCCTCTTGGTGGCGTACAGTGTGTTCTGAGGGTTGGTGACGGACTGGCGTTTAGCAGGCATGCCCACCAGACGCTCACCGTCAGCTGTAAAGGCGATGACTGACGGAGTCGTCCTGGCTCCCTCTGCGTTCTCCAACACCTGAGAGCCAAACACAACTCCTTTAGTCAGAGTGAAGGCGTCACCGTTCATCCACCTGGAGTGGAGTCACTCAGATATCAGAGGAGAACAAGAAGAACTGACTGCAGAGTCTGACTGTCAGCTTCCATGTTTGGAAGGCAAAACACAGAGAGCTCTGCTTTAGACAGAAGCTGCTGCACGCTGTTCTTCTCACTACTGAATAGAAGTCCAGTATTTATTCATACATCAGGGAGCAATCTGTGTCTAAGTCTCAAGAAATCAGTAAGGGGGGAAAAAAAAAAACTACACACATTTCCAAAGTAACCAATAGTTGTTTGCATATATTTCATGCAGAGACAGTGACTGTCAAAATATGTTGTATTAAAACAAGGCACAGGCTGATAGGCCTGTGAGACAGTCTAATTCAAACTATCACATCCCTGTCAAGTGTTCAGTGACAGCTGACCCATCACAGCGAGAAGGGTGTGAATGTTGACCGTCTGTTTCAGGCTCAGCAGCAAAGGTGGAGGTGATGGGGGTTTCACATGCTATCTGACAAGCCCCTGGTGGAGTATACCAGCCCCGTATAAATGTCTGTTCATCCTCACCTTGGCCTGTTTCCCCTCCATGACTGCGACACACGAGTTGGTGGTTCCCAGGTCGATGCCGATGACTGCACCTTTGACAGCTTCTGACCTGCAACACACACACACTCAGTTATATAACGTTCTGTTAGCCAACAGAAATGTTTTCTTCGTTATAGTTTTAAACTTTAAAAGAAAAAAAAAAATGTACTTCTTAGGCACTAGTATTTGAGGACCTGTGTGAGAAGTAAAAATTACAGATGTACATTGGAACTTAAACACAGTTTATGCTCACGTTTTTAACCTGCGAGCTGCAGGTTCACACAGCTTTTAAAGAGTAACGTCTTACCAAGTATTTCCAGACTCTGGAACCCTTATCACATTATTGTTAGTATGAATGCAGATACAAAAGAGAGTGTAGAGTATTCAGGGTACAGTCACTTTGTTTCATCTAGCAGCTGTTCATATGGACGCCGACTCTGAGTTTTAATATCAAACAAATAACAAACAAATACACTACTCACAAAAAGTTCAGGATATTTGACTTTCGGGTGAAATTGATGGAAAATGTAAAAAGTTCATGCTACACTGATATTATATGATGAATGTAGGACATTTAATTAGAAGCATGCAGTGGTCATTTCATCGTCTCAAACTATTTATTGAACAACAGTGGTGTGTACACCACAACAAAAAATGTGTCTCAGTGACTTGTCATGTGACCTTGACCATGGCTCACAGCTCGACTAGACGTCTCATGCTGTGGACAAGTGGACTTATTCCAACCTGCTGATGACTCTCTGTGACACTCAGCTCAGTGCTAACTTCCTGTTTGAAGCCCCACACTGACCAGGTACTGCTGATGGATTGTGAGGTGTCGTCTCATGATGTCAGGATGTGAACAGATGATGAAGAGGACTGTTTCAAGACTACTAATATTTTAGGTGCACTGTGAAATTTCACCTGAGAGACGGATATCCTGAACTGTTTGTGACGATGGGACGTTTCAGCTGTTCATGAGTGACAGATATAGATATATGATATATGCTGAAACCTTCTTTAGACGACTAGAAGAAGCATATTCTGAACTCTGTGCTCAGTTAACTGACTTTAGAGTCTTTGTACAAGTTCCGTAATAGTTACTATTTTGCAATTGTACTCTTGTAGTTGATACTCACGCATAGTCTCTCCTGGACAGAGCTCTGAGAGCATCTGATTGGAAGCCACCCCAGCACGCCTGTGAACACACCACAAGACAGTTACACAACTGTTAGCAGATGTTGGAGCACAGCGGCAACCAGCACAATATGAATATAATATGAAGAGTGACTGGTGTTCTGCATCAAAGTCAGAAAAAGTTTGTTAGACATGACATCACAACAGAGTTAAGAAGACACACACACTTCTACAAAGCTCGTGTGTGAACACGTAACTCCACGTCAGGAAGCAGAAACACAAACACAGTGTGAACATGTGGAGGACACGTCACTGAAGGTCACTGATCCACCGAGTGTGAAGCAGAGGACACACGGACACAGCAGCCGAGAGAACGACACGCCGACACCGCGCTCGTTAGGACGTGACGTCAGTTTCAGCAGGTGACAGGTAAGACGTGACGTAAAATGTAATAAGGCTGTTAGCTTAGCCTCGGCTAGCGCCCCAGCACTGTCAGTGCTAACTCATTGATTTAAAGTGAACAGACAGCAGCGACGCTGTTTCCCGTAACACCGCTTCACGTTAGAGCCAGTCACAGCCCGGCTGACAGCCCGGCTAACAGCCCGGCTGACAGCCCGGCTAACAGCCCGGCTAACAGCCCGGCTAACAGCCCGGCTAACAGCCCGGCTAACAGGCCG
This sequence comes from Larimichthys crocea, assembly GCF_000972845.2. NCBI lineage: Eukaryota > Metazoa > Chordata > Actinopteri > Sciaenidae > Larimichthys > Larimichthys crocea. The sequence goes on along the minus strand of NC_040011.1, from coordinate 19,214,915 downwards.
CCTAACAGCCCGGCTAACAGGCCGCTAACCCTCTAGTTAGCACGCTAAGCTGGCCGGCTGCTTGTCGTAATTTAATTAAGGACGCCCTTTAATTAGGGAATCAAGGACTCACCTTTTTGATCAAAGAGGACACGTTCCCCGTGCAGGTCCCCGTCGGGAGAGTCCTTGAGACGGTCCTGGCGACGCTCAGCATTTTGGGCTAACGGGCTAAATAAACGTGAGAAAACGTGTCGACGCTGACAGCGCGAGGCAAAGACAGGCTCAGAGGCGGGAAACTCTCCGGGGGTCGTCACGCTTGCACTCGGGGTTCAGGGGTGCAGCTGGAGCTCGGGTCCGGGTCGGAGCGGCTGTCTGCGGGCTGGATCAGAACAAACTGCGGAGCTGCTTCTGGAAGCGTCCGACACATGTTGCACCATGCACCGCTCAAGGACCCCTGAAGCGGCGACATATTCACCGCCTGAACGGCTTTTAACAGTTAAACAAAATATATAGAACCGTTTATGAGGTTAAGACATTTATTTTATCAATAAAATGAAACAAATACGATATTAAATATTTTTGGTGTCGCTATAAACACATATCTGCTTGTTTTTTGCGTTTTTGTGATCATGAAGTGAACAGGGCGGACGCGCGCAGTGGGCATGTGAAGGTCATGATGTAACGACGGGGACGCGCTGCTTTCACGTGTGTTACGTCAGTGATGCTGAGTGAACACACCTGTTTCAATGATACACTGTTCATCCAGTGTTCATGTGTGTGCACATGAAGGTAACACATTAGATACATTTATAGAAGAGGTGGGAGCAGCCCTCCACCATTCTAACCGACTACTTTAGGTGTAGTAACGATGACCTCACAACACGGAGTGGACTGATGCAAAGCAAACACATGTTATGAAATATTAAAAAGTGTCCAAGGAGGAGAGGTGATGAGACGTTATTGTCTGTTTCTTCTCGAATCTGTGACATCTGCGTTATGTATCAGAGGCCATCATCAGTGCTGGTGGAGAAGGAGGCTCCGCCTGAAACACTTATACTTTCTTCATCCAGCATTTAGCAGCACTCAAAGAATCATTTGGTCTCTAAAATGTCACATAATAGAGATAGACGTCCATCACAATGTCAAGGTGAAACTTAAAGAAATTCAACGTCCTGTCACACGTGAGAAAGAAAACAGCAAATCATCACAGTGGAAAAGCTGAAACTAGAGGAGGTTTGGCAATAAGACAACACATTTATCATCAAAATCATTTCTGATTAACTGTCTGTCAAACAACCAATCAATTGTCCAACTATTTCATTTCTTCTATCACACCTTTCTAGGTTGGAGGCACCACCCGTGAGTAAAGTTAATCCATCGTCTCCTGATGACTTTACTCACTGGTGGTGAGTGAAGCCAATCCAGGAGACATTTCAGCAGTAACAGCACAGGATTCAGATTTAGATGATTCTCTGAAAAAAGCATGTGAGCTTCATGGTGTCCACTGGGTGACAGCAGTGAATGATTCTAGAAGTCCAAATGTTTAACAGCACCAACTATCTATCTATATAACAGATCTGACGTAACTCACAGACTAAATTAATTCATTAGTATGTCCAATCCTATGTGGCTGTGCACCTCTCTGGCTTTATGTGCAACCAGGACAGAGAAAGCATCAAAAACACACTTTCAAAATGTATTTAAAAAATGATTATCTGTTTGTGTATGCTTTATTAACCAGTGTTGTGTTATCAGTCTGTTCGTGGGTTTAATGAAAGAATAAGTAATACAGAAAATTCAGGGTAATTTAATAGACTGCCAACAGACCATTGTGTGTGCATTTCGGCTAACATTTGTAAGTACAAGGATTTATTATTTTTGATCTTGATTTTATTTGACATGCTAAATCTATCCCTCAGTTACTGTCACAGTATTGCTACACTAACATGTCCTAGTCACACTGTACCATGATTGTTTCCCTTTTTTGTAAGTTGCTTTGGATAAAAGCGTCTGCTAAATGACTGGAGGAGAACATGCAAACATTTGCAACTGCTATTTGTCATGTGTCATAACTGATTCTTTGGCCGACTTAATAACTCCCGATAATGTTCATCATTCATCATCAGTTGTACCCCACTGTGAGGTCTATGTACAATGCAGCTCTTGCCCAGACCTTGTACCTTGAACTTGTGTGTGTGTGTGTGTGTGTGTGTGTGTGTGTGTGTGTACAATTGCACAATTGAAATATCCAGAATTTCCAGCTGCCTGAAAGCAAGTATTGTGTAATTGTGTTGTGTTGTGTTGTGTTGTGTTGTGTAAGTGCCTGTGAATAAATACCTGATGAAATTCAAAAAAAGAAAAAAAGATTACATTTTCTTGGGCTGAAAAAGGTTGAAGACCCCTGCTTATGGGTCATGAGGTTGTCATGCTTTGTTTTAAGTGGCTGTTGGAGGATTGGAGGAGAGTAATTATGCACACATTACATTGGTGCATTTTAAAACAAAATGGTGGTAGTATTGTGATGGCTCTCCCTGTGTTTTATAGACAGATTTGTATAAAAGTATATTCCATACATACTCACTTAAAGGTGTTAGACCCAATTTCTGTTTAGACCCAGATTCCCATTTTGAATCTGATGTAATGTTTACATATAATAATAATAAATAATATATTCCAATATATTGGAAGTGTGGATAATAATAATAAAAAAAAATGGCCCTAACCCTTTCTTTTATTTTGGCTGTAGACAGTTTTTTGTTTGCTGCTGAAACACTAAAGTTTAGTTCTTATTTTAGGGAAGGTAGATGCCACAATTTGCTCCCAATATGACCTTCATCGATGACATAATCATAGATGTCCACTGTAAGTTGTCTCATTGAAAGATATGCACTAGTTATAACACCAATGACATGTAATAGGAATTAGGGTCTCACTTTGAACCTGTGTAAGACAGTTAACAGAGTTTGTTACAGCACAGTTTCAGGAACATTTTGATCGACACATCTGCACACAGTGTGTCATGAATTTTGTCCTCATCATGAATCTTTGTTGTTTTGTGCAGTGAAAATTGCAGCTACCAACCACAGATTCCTGCACAGCTGCTCAGACTGTCTGCTTATGTACACCTACACCAACGAGAACAACTACACAGCATTGTACCTATTCGGTAGGTATGAGGATTAAAAGAGCAGTCAGGTACATCACAGACTGCAAGACTTTCAAATTTAGTTACGCTGCCACCTACTGGCATTTGGGCAGACATTTTGACAGCTTTTACTTGGCTTCAGGGTGAAAAGAGCTACAGTAAAAGCTTCTCTGTCAAACTGAATAAGAATGACTGCTACTGATCTCTGCAGGCAGGAATACCACTCTAGAAGCCTCTGATCTGGAGACACTCAGGAAACAAGCTACATGTCTCCAGTTTCCACTGCCAGCAAAGTTGAGGTGAGAATTTCCCCAACTTGACCTGTGATAGGCAGCTCATTTAGACTGTTTAAATATTAGGACTATGAGGCTGACAGTGGGGGTAACTTTCTTGGAATATTGTTTGAGCTCTACAAGCCAGAATGATGAGAGTTCTTCCTGTTCTGCCAACATTGTAGGAGGCAGTATATACACCCAGTTAACAACTTACAGTGGAGTGCATGGGGTTCCGTCTTCTACATTAAAGAAGTAATTGGGTGCACTTCAAAATACTGAACTTTTCCTTTAACGTGCAGAAGCAAAATGATGTTGTGAAGGTGTAGCAGGTTAGCCGTGATCATCCGTTTAGGGCACTGAAGAAGAGTATTTGAATCGTTTTGAGGCTTTTGGGGTTCGGAGTAAGTTGTTGCCCAAAGTGAAGGAGTTTAAGTATCTCTGGGTCTCATTCATTCATCACGCATACATTCATGAGTGATGGGAAAATGAAACACAAGTTGGACCAGCAGATTGATGCAGTGTTGGCTGTATCACAGACGTTGCACTGGACCGTTGTGGGGAAGAGGAAACTGAGCTGGAAGCCAGAGCTCCTGATTCTCTCAGTCAATCTATGTTCCAACCCCAGTATCTAGGCTCAGCCTTAGAGATGAGTGAGTGAGGTGCTCAGACATCTGGAGAGCTGCTGCTCCTTTGCGTCAAAAGGAGCCAGCTGAGGTGGTTCGGGCATCTGATTAGGATGTCCCCTGAGTGCCTTCCCTTTGAAGGTGTTCTGGGCCTGTTAAACTGGCAGGAGACCTGGACTGGGGACACCTCGGTATTCCCATGGAATGGATGAATGGATTGTACTTTTTGTGGTTCTGAAGAAAATGGGTGTTCCTTGACATCCACTTTTTTCCATGGCAGTCTGGAGTCCGGCTGCCGATAAATGATAGCCTCAGTGATGGCCCTGTAGTTTGCCTTGACTGACTGCCCCATAATTTGTCTCACATGTCAAGTTGAATATACATTGTTGCTCCAGGTTCTGTTTGCTGAGCCTTGGAGACACCAAGCTCCAACTGCTCCAGCGAGTTCTGCCTCACTGAAGACAATTATTTGTTATTGAGTTAGTTAACTGCATATTGTTTGTCTTGGTGTGGGCTTGAAAACTTCAGTTATTTTTAACAGCCTATGTTACAAAGGAATGCTGAATTTGAAAGACATGAGCATTTACCAGACAGAGAAGATCTTTATGTAACAATAACTTGCTGGAATGCCCATCTAAGGTACTGACATGTATAGTTCTGTTAGTATGTTATAGTTATGTCTATGTGATGTTAAAAAGATCCTTGCTTTCCATTTGCTGCTCAAGGATCTGATTCAACTGGATTTTATCGTGATTTATATCAACTACATCGATGCTGTCAAACATAACTGTCTTTTGCCTTTACAGAGTCCTCTGTATTTCACAGATTTGATCCAGTCGTCATTGACTTTGACCAGTCAAACACCACAACTGAACTTACATTTTTGGCCTCTGATGCTCAGAATAGAAATAATATCTAAATTGATAACATTCAAAATGAGCTTTACTTGTCTGTGTATCATTATGAGATGGGTTCGAATATTTTTGTCATATAGCTACATTCAGGGCTCACTTCACTGCTACCTCCATCATCAAATGGTGCTTCTAATGCATATGATTTTTATGATTTATGATTATTACTATTTTATATCTATGTATTTACAATAGGTGTGGATTTTCTCTCTTTCATAACAGCAGAAGCAGGAAAGGAAGCAAGAAAAGAGGGCTGTACATAAGGAAGGACACAAAGACAGCTGTTATGATGCTATTAGAGAAGCTCGCTAATACAAAGCAGTTAACGAGTGGTGGAGCAGGCACAAGTTTTGATATGCAAACAGTTGTTTAAGAGCAAGTGCATCGGGCCTTTGGACTCAACACACACACACACACACACACACACACACACACACACACACACACACACACAAAAAAAAATCATCTCTTCAACTTGTGTCTTGGTCAATCGGTAGTTCTGTACACCTATCATTGACCTGGGAGTGTCGGGAGCAAATCAAGACTGTATAAAACATGGACGTAGTATCTCAGATGTCACCCACAGGCTTCTCACAGTGTCACTGGCTGCTGCCATCTTGGGCATTTTGACATGGAGCTTTATGGTGATTGACTCGTATTGTAGCCAGACTCAAATTTTTGGCACTTCTTACTTGACACATGTTGGCATAAAAAATATTATTCAACCACATAATTTTACAGAAATCTCTAGAAGTACTGGGATTATCAGTGAGTCAGAGGATTATATAGCCCCACAGTCCCGCACCCTCGCAGATATACAGATTGATAGATGCAGTTTGTGAGACTGAAGTACACAAAGTCCAGAGGGTGGACATTTGGTTTCTTTGAGCTAGCGGCACAGCCACAAAGATGATACCACAAAGAGGTGATGTAACTTCTAACATGTCACTGTATTACCATACAGTGTTTTTTTATGGTTATGAGCTGTGATAGAAGGAAAGTGTGGGCAAACAATCAGGAACTTTATGTAAAATAAGGCATCAACATCATGTCTTATTGTTTATTAGAAGTGAAGAGAATTCAGCCCAAATGGAGGCAGCAGCATCTGTGACTGTGTTGATCATCTGTATTATAAAATATAGATTTGTGTTATATTGACATGCTGCTGTCTGTCTTAAGAACACAGCAGCATATCAGGGACGGTGGTACTTTCGAGAATCGTCTGAATTCTTGAGGTTATCCTGTTAAATAACCACCTGAAAGCAAAGGCGAACACTAGTTGGCATCGGTGGTCAGCAGTGCTGACTGGAGTGAACAGGGTTGTGTGTTGTTAACGAAGTGAAAGCTGAGGTGAGCGTCGAGCTAAACGGTTTACCGACCTGAAGCTCGAGTTTACACGTTTTCTCATGGGGCGGTGAACGCCACACTCGCTTTATCTCGCGAGAGAACGCCTCCTTGGACAACGCTGTACGTGGCTTCACAGCTGAGGACTGGGAGTGTTTACTGGGATGCTCAAGTTAAAGGCAGAGAGAGTGTGTGTGTGTGTGTGTGTGTGTGTGTGTGGACATTGACTACATGTCGCCTGTGTGTGTGGACTGAGAACAGCTGCTGCTTTGTATCGACGCTTCCTCGTCACGCAGCAGCCTGACGGAGAGCTGGTCCAGGAGCTGCCGCCGCTGCTGTCCGAGCTCTGCTTCCCCGGCCCGTCGTCCAGCCTGTCGGTGTGATATGGCGGAGAGCGGCTCGTCGGTTGAATTCTCCGGCTCTCTGACGGGCTCGTCTCTTCCGCCGCCGAGGACCCGCATCTTCAAGATCATCGTGATCGGGGACTCGGGTGTCGGGAAGACCTGCCTCACCTACCGCTTCTGTGCCGGCAAGTTCCCCGAGAAGACCGAGGCCACGATCGGGGTGGACTTCAGGGAGAGGCTGGTCGAGATTGACGGCGAGAAAATCAAGGTGTGCACCGCAGACAGGTTACCGTTACTAACACATCTGTAATCCAGATACAGTAACAATGGAGCACACGTAAACACAACACAGTCATGTCAGTGTACACACAGTACTGTGCAGAGCACTGTACAGGAACAACAAAGATCAACAAACACGAGGTTTCATGTGTGTTTGTGTGAGTCACTGAGCAGGTCCTCTGCAGCCTTGCTCAAGGGCACGTCAGTGGTAATACATGAGGGAGTGTCTGCACTCTGCAGGCCACAGATGGCCCCCGGCACCTTTGTGCACAGCACTGAGGTCATCTAGATGATTAAAGTAGCACAGCTAGCCCTTCATGTAAGGCCACATTTAAAGAGGCACATTAAGAAATTAAAATCAAACAAGGCCTGAGATATGATTACTTTTAGTCCTGAGTATGAGTCAGACTCATGGACTGGAGCTCTGGCAGTCATCATCCTAAGAATGTGCAAAGATGTGGGAGATAGGCGGACCAGAAGTGGGCTGAATGAAGCCTGGTTGGTCGAATAAGCTGTCTGTTATGACATCTACCTGTTAATCCTGCACAACTTTAAGCCTTAATATAATTTGAACAGGTCATGAACTGGGAAATTAGCTATAGAGACCAAACATGTTTATTTCTGCTGTGAAGTTGGACATTTGAACATGGGGACTTATGGAGACTGACTCACTTCTGGAGCCAGCCTCAAGTGGACGTTAGAGCAACTGCAGTTGTTTGCACCTCACAGTCACAGAAGTTGCTACTTGTTTAAGCTCTAAAGATGAATGATTCTACAAATCCCATAGGAAACTAATCCTCGCCTGCCTGGCACATGTCGCCATCATTGACTGTCCAATCTGAGATAACCCTGATGACATCTTCAAGGTTGTTTTCATTAAAAAAAAACAACTGATAAAAAACTGTTGCAGGGACACTTATTCCAGGAAATGAAGAAGCCAGGTTTAATGAAAGAAGTTAATCTGCTGGCGTCCAAACCCAGTTCTTGAACAAGATTCAGAGGAGATGCTCTGCAAAATGTCTTTAAGACAAGACTTAATGTTTGCCAGGAAGACTGTCCTTTGGTTATATTTCAGGATCGTCCAATCAAAATTTGACAAACCAGAAACTTGAATTCCCAGATTGTTGAACAGAGTTTGTTGTGACGTTTCCTTAGAGTGTCTGTTTTTCTCATTGTCACCAAATCCCATGGAAAAAGACCAAAACAACAACGTGTTGTCAATAATTTGTCGATGACAATAGAGCTCCTCTACACAGAGGAATCACATACATCAGGCTGTGGCCACACACACACACAACACTTTAAGAATTAAGTAATTATGGATTTGAGTCATCTAAATTTGATTTAATCCATTTCCGCTGATCCATGTCCACACTGTCCCTCCACAGATCCAGCTGTGGGACACTGCAGGCCAGGAGCGCTTCAGGAAGTCGATGGTGCAGCACTACTACCGCAACGTGCACGCTGTTGTCTTCGTCTACGATGTCACCAACGCAGCCAGCTTCCGCAGCCTCCCCGCCTGGATTGAGGAGTGCAAGCAGCACGCACTGGGCAGCGAGGTACCCAGGATCCTAGTTGGAAACAAATGCGACCTCCAAGACTCCGTCCAGGTTGGCACAGACGTGGCGCAACAGTTCGCCGACGTCCACTCCATGCCCGTGTTCGAGACGTCCGCCAAGAACCCAAACAGTCAAGGAGACGGAAACCACGGCAGAGGGAACAGTGACCACGTTGAGGCTATTTTTATGACGGTGGCCCACAAGCTGAAGTCTCAGAAACCTCTGGTGTTGAGCCAGCCAGCCGAGGGGACGGGGGCTACCATCAACCTGAGCAGCAGAGGAAGGGACAACGGGGGAGACGGGGCCAGAGGCTGGGGCTGCAGCAGCTGCTGAGGGAGGAAACATGGAGGGCAGGAGGGAGACAACTCCAGCCTGAGGCCATACAGGATGGAAGAGATTGATGACGGAAAGAGTAGAGGTCTAGAACGAAAGAACCCTTCTAGCAAAATGGCTTCATAATCAGCACAACACACAGATGAATGTTTCCATTTGAAGAGGATGCATTTTTTTCCAATGCTTGTGCTTAACTTTATAAATGACTTCGAGATCAGGGCTGGTAGTTACAGTATGATTGTTGTTTAGGAAACGCCAAAATCGATCGTCCGTTCATGGAAATTATCCTGAACAAGGGGCCAAAATCAGTTCCCCTCACTCAGTAATGATTTAAGTTCCTCAGCCTGCACCACTGAAGTTTCAGTCGTCGTATCTTCATGAGTTCTGCGGCACACACGGAGACGCAGTGGCATTATTAACCGAGGGACTTTGAGGGAAGTGCCACAGAAATGTCTCTCTGGAAGAAGCTGAGTTTCATTTCTTCATGGAGACTTGTGAGAGGTGGACATAATGACAGAGCACATTAATACAATACAAGCTACACCATTTCATCTGAGCGTGTTAGGACTGTCTGAGAGGTTTTATTCGTAGCACCGTCCGTATCGTACTGACCGTATTATATTGGCAGGTGTATGTTTTGTTTTATCTGCCTCCTTCTTGTACGCGTCACAGGTGGTTGTTTTTAACGCAACCATTTCATTAAAGGTGCCGTGTGGAGTTACCAACACAGTTATGTTTACACCAACATGTGTCCCTGACTATTATTTTTGAAGCTTAACAAACATGTTGAATATGTTTCGTTTGACAAAAACATATTTAACACATTATTCATATTTGTACCACTGTCGTAAACATGAACATGATTTATGATTATATTACTTCAAAAACACAAAAACTAGCCATTTAACAACTTTGCTAACATCTGCCAAATATCAAACAATGTTGCTTTAATATTCTTGTGTATGTAATGACATGTTAATAACATGTCATTACATAAATAAAACAGGGACACACTCATTTCTTTATGGTGGTTGAAAACTCCACAGGGTACATTTAACGTCTGGTTGTTTGAAATTCTTTTAGATTCTTTAAAGGAAATGTGCATCGAGGGAAGTGTCATATCGATTTCTCTATATAGAGCTTTACTAAATCTTGCAAGTTGATTTGGGGGAAAAAAATCTTCCATTTTCATACTGCCTAAGAAACCGTATTCATATTTTCACACTTATTTAGCTATAATCATAAGGGAATACTCAAATATGTTGAACTATGTTTTTAATATTTACTGTAATTGTAAGTGCAGCTGGAAGCTTTGGACTAGTCAAGGCTCGTTCACGCAACTCTGAGCTTGTAGATGGGCTGATGTGGAAAGGTCACACATGGTGAGCTGAATTATGGGTAGTCAGATTGGGCGAGGTCAACCCCCCTATCCATTTTTTTTTTTTTTTTTTTTTAGAATAACAATGATAACGTGAACGGGGTCGCTCATCACGATGAACAGACGTAGAATTATCACCTAAATCTCGTCTTTGCAGAGCTTTGTAATTATGTAACTACACTTGTTTGCACACAGGAGGACGCTGTTTTCAGGGAAAAGGTTGTAAAAACCCGCTGTACAGCATCAGAACAGCACCAAAATGGTGGACAGACAACGACTGCAACTAGCTAGTGAACGTAGTTGAACATTTAGCAGCTCAAGAGCCAGAAGTTTCTCTCAGGAGTTCGTAGAGACCAGAATTAGTTGATGGTTTAATTATCTTTTGAATCACTAACTGGCTAGTTATATTTTTCCTCTTCATTGAATAAAATGGTCCAGCAGGACAGGTAAGATGCGAGGGGGGAGTAACCCAGAGACCCAGAGAAAAGACGAGCTGTGAGTGACTAGTGCTGGATGTGTTAGCAGTTAGCTGGGTAGTTAACTAGAACAAGCAGCTGGTCAGTTTTTGTTCACAGCTCGTTTCTGCAATCGCCCCGGCAGACCAAAACAAATCAGTCATCAAAGGTTTAATTGATGACGCCTATTTATGAGAGACAGAACCTTTGTTTGGCTCAGTTTGTTAGAATCAGAGCTAACATCTGCATAATGTTTTCGCTGCGGTCGAATATAATGTTCTGATTGGTCATTGGTTATTTCTGTATAACGGGCCACTGCTGTGGCCGTTGGAGTGAACACAAATCATTTTTAAATAATTAATTTGACACAGTATTTTTCTCCAATAAGTAGCCGTGTAAAAAGCGTGGTAATGTACAGCAAGCCGGTTATTGTTCCAAAATAAACCAGACACTTGAAAAAGGGTGATTGAAGAGCTGCCTCACTTTGTCAGGGTTTATTTCACAATAACAGTCTGCTCACTGTGCATTATAGCTCATGTACATGTAACAGTTCAACACATCTGCCAGACAGGCCTGCTGTACAGTATGAGACTGAAGTGTGATGGGTGGAACTAGGAATCACCTGTCATCTTGATGATAAAGGACTCAAAGGGAAGCTTTAAGGAATTTGGAAATGGGTGAGAGGATAGTCTTTAACTGGACGTGCCCGTTCCCTCCTCTGTATAGGAAAGGCTGTGAAATAGCCTTATAATAGTCAAACAAGAGTACTGTGTAGGCTAGTCAGTGAATCAAACAGTGAAAACACATACCTCTCATAGTGTGTAAGGCTTTGTAGTGTGCACCTCCACATGTACATGGATGCCTACGCCCACTACTTATCCTGTATGTACGCTTGTGCTACAATATTCAGCATGTTTCGATAACACAGTTGTACAGTAAAAGCTGACGCTGTTTACTTTATACGCCATGATGCATCACAGAGTGCTGTCATGTTAGTTTGCAGATTTGTGTCTTAGTGTTTTTTGGATGGTTCTGTTGTGGCCTCAGCTGGTCCTGTGGCTCCTCTGCTGATCACCCCTACGTTACGCTGCACAGTAACGTCTTCTCGAAGGATAACAGACTATCAATCAGACCAAAAGGCCTTCTCTCAGGACTCGCTGTTCAGAGGCTATGCACACAAACGGAAGGAGAATAAGCACAGACGCCGGCTGTGTTATCTGCATCTCTGCGGCTTGACAGTAATGTGACAACAGTGGAAGACATGGTGGGTGTTCTGTTTTAGTTTGGTTGCTGTACTTTAAGTGTCCTTTGTTTAATGCCTCCCATCCGCCTTCATGTCGGGTCTTACTCTTATTTACTTTGCCTTACTTTTCTTCACTACAGTCATGAACAGCATACTGCGACTGTATCTCGTTGCAAATACCCAGGAAGAAAGAAAAAAATAAATTACAGAATGGTGTTAAAGTGACTAATGAATGAAACTACTGGGGACAGGTAGTTGCAATGGTTTTGTCATGTGTAACCTTGCAATAAAGTACCATGAACATTTCAAAGTGTGGGGTCGTCTCTCAAACAGCTCAGGTGGGTTTTATTTATTAAATACACATAAAATACTTTGAATTTATACACTGAGAACACAACACACAGGAGCTTCACACGCATCACATGGACAGGTCTGAACTTTGGTGACAGAAAATCTTTGGTCAAAGAGCAAATAAAGACGCTGCCACAGTCCAAAGTCAATCAGAAACAACTCCTCTCTCTAAAAGAACTCCATACAACCTTCCAACCTGACGTCTTCAGCGTCAGGTGACTCTTGAGATTCCTTTTCTTCATCCATCCGCAACAAATAAGAAATGTGTAGGCACAATTTGAGGAAATCTAACACATAATCACACCCTCCTCTCTGGAAGGGAGAAGGCAAACAGAGGTACAGGCCCAGTCTTTAATGTGGATGTGTGTCAGGTGAGTCTGCTGTACGGAGGCAATTTGGAGGGACCCTCCTCTTCCTCAGTGGTGGCCTGGTCAGTGGACTGAGCCGGAGAGTTGAAGAGCCTGTTGTCTCCTCCTGCTGGACAAAGAAGAGAACTACATCACTGGACTGCTCGCTGCAGAGAGCGAAGCCACGGCTGCAGCAGCAGCAGCAGCAGCTGTCTGAAGACAATGTTTAACATCTTACCTTGCCAAGTGCAAACCATCTCAGTGTCCCCAGGGTCACACTGAGGAACGAGTGTCTCCTGTAACACACACAAAAACAACATCAGTCAACTCCTTAAAGATAATACTGCCTATATTTTATCACAAAATGTCTTTTTTTTTTTGGACGGAAAGGCCTCGTTATAATCAACAGTGGGGGTAAAATGGAGGCTTAACATTAAAATCCAGCACAATGTTACACTGTACCACAGCATGTATCTCTGTGATTATGGTGTCTGAAGTAAAATTGGATGTGTTCCCCGTGCTACTCAATGTTTCAAACTCGTGCTGCGGCCTGTTTGGTAGTTTTTCCTCCTGGTATGTTTCTCAGTCAACAAATTCTTGCTCACACTCCTGATGAGGTTTGAAGTCAAACAGTGTCATGGCTGAGATGACAGAGAAGCACCCGGTGGGGTTCTGCCGTCAGATGACTGTTATCGAATGTCCAGTCGGCACGGCTGACCTAACGCTATGTCAATCTGGAGGCCAAGGAGCAGATCATGATGGACCTGATCCTCCACCGCACTGGTTCTGGATGCAACTATGAGAGTTAAGAGTGATGCTAGTCAGATTTGGGGAAGTTTACTCTAAAGAGACAAACTTGTTACCCAAGATAATGTTTAGACTCCTCAGACTTAAAGGTGTCGCTCCTATAACATTAAAAGTGGAACATAGTTTCACAATAATAACGATGAAGCATTAATCTAAGCTCTACTGCAGCGTGATGACAGCCTGCCATTTTTTCGAAAGATGTATCTGGCTTAACTTTTTTGTACCCCACACTACCCCACTCACATGAGGGAAAGACCTGCGTTTTCGCCACACTGCCAAAATCATAAATCAAAATTGCCACAGGGCCAAATCTTAGAGGTCTTATTTCCACCTATTTATCTGATTTACTTTTACCCTGTTAACCCTCGAGGAACAAAAAACCCACAGAGGCGTCCTCTTCTCACTGTGGTCTGCGTGTATGGAACGACCTGAAGACCTGAGACTGTTCATATTTTTAAAACTTAAAACATTAGTTGGGAGTGGGTGGGGGGTGTCAGGGATTTATTGTGCGAAGCACTTTGTCTTACATGTTTTGCATGTCTTTCTTGTGTGAATGCGCCCTTAGAAGGCTGTAGTTTTTAAACGAATCAGCTAACATCAGCTTATCTACCAGGCTAGCTACAACAGATACAAACCGGCAGCGACAGAATGACATTTCAGCCAACAAAAGAGACGTCCATTGGATAGAAATTAGGAGCTGCTTCTGTCCACCTCTGCCTGAAATCAACCCATTGTTTGAAAAGATGACAAAATGATGGTCATCAGTGAAGCTGCATGTGTGCCAACAACAACGAAGAGAGGGAGGACTACGAAGAGTCAGTACATTCCATCAAAGTGTAAGGATTCAGACTGTGCTCTTCCCTACCAATCCTGTTCTGCTGTCATAGCAGCCACAGCATGGAAGACTGCGGCAGCCCACGTAGGTGATGAGAGAGGAGAGAGCCAGGCTGATGGTGCAGGTCAGCAGTATGGTGGCGTTGGCCCCCTTCACCATCCGATGAAGCACAAAGGTCTGAGCGGAGACACAAAGAGTGGATAAAACCTGTAAGTAGTCAGAGCTGTGATGTTGTTCTCACACAGAGGACAGAGATTACGGCTCCTGCAGTCAGAACAGTTTGGAGATTTAAAGGGCTACGCAGGATATTTAGTACTGCACTTACATGAAGCTACAGCTACCCTGACTTCAAGTTCCACTAATGCTGGATCCTACAAAACACTTCCCATAATGCAACTGTCTTTGGTTACTGTCCTCTGTGTGTGTTGTAATGCAGGCTTTGTGTTCAAAACTAGTGACATCATCAGGGTTTCTCTCTCAGACTGGACAAAAGCAAGGTAATCACATTAAAGCAGTGTGTGAGTAAGCACTAGAAACATGGTAAAGTAATGATGGCTCTATCCAACACTGAATGGAATGCAGCCACTATTAATGTAATTTTTATTTGCTTTAAGGAAGGTCTACATGATTTACCAAAATAAAACATTAAAATCACCCAATGGAAATCTTTTGTATCAGTGTGTGTGTATTAGAGTTGTCACGATACTAAAATGGGTAACCACGATACTATACCAGACAAAGTATCGCGGTTCCGGGTATTATCGCGATACTGCGGCCTTTTTTTATTATTATTATTTTTATAAACTGCAATGTATTTGTACAAGTTAGTTTGAAACAACGACGTTTGTTTTTTAAGCAAAATTAGTGTTGCCACTGACGAAGACGCCACGGCAGACTCGCTGCTCGGGCCCGGTGCTTCTGCCATGGTGAGTGTGTTGTCTCGTGTCTGGGCGAGACAGAACTTTAGCTTGTTGTTTGTTTTGAAGCGAGTTTCTATCGAAGCGGAGCTGTCTTCGCGGAGTTCGTTCTTGCCGGCAGAAACACACGAACAGCCAATCAGCCAACAGACGGGCGGACCCAGCGTGTGGAAACAGCCTATCATATCCCTGGACGTCACCAGTAACAGGCAAACAGCCAATCATTCAGCAGCTGTGTAGTTCGGTTGCGGTTCCATGTTGGTTTGTTTACAAAGGAGTAGCATGCAGTGAGAAGCCGGGAGGAGAGCAGAGGCGGCCGCTATGTAGCGGAGACTGGCACCGGTAGTATAGTAATCCACGGTAGGACCGTCGTGTAAAATTTCTAGTATAGTAGCGACGGTTATGATTTGGCACCGCGGGGTACCGGGTATACCGTGGGTATCGTGCAACTCTAGTGTGTGTGTGTGTGTGTGTGTGTGTGTGTGTGTGTGTGTGTGTGTGTGTGTGTGTGTGTGTGCGTGATGGTTACCACTTGAGGACTGTCGTGGTGGTGGAAGACCTCTTCATCCTCCTCTCCATAGGTGAGTGTCAGACAGGAGTAACCTGATATAAACACTGCAGCGGCACAGGAGAGACCTGCTGCCACCACCATCACACTCACCTGAGGGACAGAAAGACAGTGACAATTGTTATAAAAATTAAGATTATACTGGGGTGCAGATGTTTTAACTCATATAGATAGTGTGTTTGTCCTGTCTTTTACATGTCTCGCATACCTCCCTTAGGGGCCTCTGATTTACTGAGGCTGGCAGGGAGAGACAATTATAAATTAGTAGTACAAGGACAGGAGGGACAGGCTAGGGGAGTACCATGTGGATATAAAATATAGTGCTCATTACTGAGCAGTAAACCAACTAAAGGAATGTTATGACGTTATCTGTATCGGTGGGGAGGTGTCAGAGACAGCCCATTTTTGAACAATGTATAAGAACCAACTGTTAGAGCTCCTCAGGGAGCCTTTTTTTTTGTGACCCTCTTGTGTGTTGCATTGTTAAACGCTCCTTCTTGTACAAGAATAATAAATTCAACTTAAACTTTGATACTTTGAATCCAGTCCTCTTTATTTAAGGGTTCTTCTTAAAAAATTCTCGAACGATGACAATGTGCTGTGCGTGCTGTGTGTGTGTGTGTGTTTCTCTTTCTCTGACTGATACTTCAGTTCATTCTTTAATACTCATATCCACTGTAGTGAACTGTGTGAAATGTTAGGCTTCCATGCACGGAATAAATCTGATCTTATGAGTGGTTGTTGCACTTTAATATGCTTCAGTCTGTTTTGGTACACTTGACAGTAGACCCAGTTGAGCCAAATGTATTTAGCGCCTGATTCTTAGCCTGTTACAGATAGTTCAGTGTAGATGTATGATACAAACAACAAACTTCCACTATTGAAACTTTTAAAATAGAGTTTCAGGAACATTAACTACACCTCAACCCTGCCTGTCTGACATTCCTATAAATACCCTCCTATCCTGGTCCCCTTCGCTCTCGTATTCCTCAGCCTTCCTGCCCACCCTATTTCTTTCCCCTATTTCTCCTCTCCTTCCGACTCTCCATTGGGTTCTGAGGGGGGTCTGTCGCACCCGCGTGCTACAGCGGATTCCCTACCCAAGCTTCTCGATGACGCAGCATCAGACCAAAGAGTTCACGCTTCACTCACAATCTTCCATATTGTCAATAAATCATTTAAAGTCTGTGTAAAGGCAATACTGAGATTTCCTTCAAAACACAATAAATATGTTGAAAATAGTTGCTGAAAACACGTGACAAGACTTTGAACGATATATTGCTAAAATGTGGAGTTTGAGGTTCAAACAGTTTTTCTCCAGTTTTCCGTCCAGGGTTTTGTGGGCGGTCCTTAAAGGGCGGCTCGATGACACGCTGAGGCCACCCTGAGCATACCCCTGCACCCCTAGCAGAGAGATAGAGATGAATTCATCTCGCTCAGAGTTTCAAAGTTAGCCATGTCATTTTCTGAACTCATCTGACACGTTTCAGTTGCTTCAAAATGTCTGCTTGACCGCTCTCATGGGAGTGGGCGTGACTTCAGCTCATTCAGAGGACACGCCCACCACAGTCCTGGAGCCGAGAATTCATTTCTCACACGATTTTAACACCTAATTTCATAAACTTGTCATTATTTTTAATCATTCAAATTTGGCTGGGTGGTTAATAACACTTTCTTCTTTGGTCTGACAAACTCAAAACACAAATTTATTCTTACTTTACAAGGACTTTAAATATATCTTGTTGATGGTGTGGTCCATGCTAGTGAATCAGTCTGGCTAAAGTGTTCAAATAATGCTCCTCGTGGCCTTGGACTGCATGGTTGAACAGGTAGGGTGCAGATTTAGACTGTAGAGATCATTTTACATGAAGAAAAAAACATATCCACAAACATACAGACATTATTACGTTTATATATAAAGGCTCTAAACAGAAAACAAGTGCAACTTGAGTGCAAAGATGGAGTGACGAAAATGTTGAACATTACCTACATAGAAAATGTCAGTACTCTATTCTCTGAGTGAATACTGACTTCATGTGCATGCCTACTCGGACCAGGTATTGATTGAGTGTCACTGAGATGACTTGTTGGAGATATTGCTAGAGTTGGGTTTAGGGTAAGGTAGACTTGGACACCCTACCTGTGAATTTGTCTATGTACACCACCACTGAGATAAGATAAGAACACGGCCATATTCAAGGTTTTGTGAATTCCCATAAAGATATTACAGGGAGGAGATCAACACGTAACAGAGGATTATTAGAAATAAATAAAGTGGACGTGTCATACTTACCAGTATGGAGTTCTTCCTTTGGGAGGCAAACAGCGCCAGAACACCCGGAGAGGCCATGATCTAAAGAGGACAGAGATCTGAGTGAAGTGGCACACAGCATCTCCTCCATGAGGCTCTCTCTCACACACACACACACACACAGACACACACACACACACACACACACACCATTCAATGTTCTGCTCATTTACTGACAAACCTTCAGTCACGACAATAAAAGTTGTTCAATGAAATGCATGCCAAAGTCTAAAAGTCATCACGTCATGCTCACACATGAAACCTGATCCCAGACCTGATTTACACAACACGGACACTGTCGACGGTCAGTCCACATAGTGTTAAACCCGCTCTGTGAGCCCACATCGACTCCAAGACTTTGTGGACAGAGGATCGATATCTCACCAGTCCTCCCCACACCGGGGTCCGGGTGCTGCTCAGCGGGGTGTCCTTGCGGAAAACAGCGTCCATGAATCCGCACACCACACAAAGACCCGCACAAGCCATTTGGAGAATTCCCAGCACGAGCACGCCCTTCTGGTTGAAAATGAAGTACCTGTATCGGTCCATCTTCAGGTATTAATCCGGTAGAAAGTCGCTGGCACCGGTCGCTCGGTGTGTCCGTACGCCCGGAGGTGAAGTTCAGTGGATGAAACTTCAGGTTAGCTCGATGCTCGGTCACGTTTTGTGGACTCCCTGCGTCATGAGCATGAGATATAGGAGATATTTCTGACCTCTAAAATACGGTTGTTTTCACGTCACGAAGCCGGACTTACACTCTCCCCCCCCGGTGTGTGTGTGTGTGTTCCGGGCTGCGGGCTGGTTTCACTGCGGGTTTCTCTGTCGGTTCAGCAGGTAGGAAGTTTATCCATTAACCTGGCTGACCGCAGCAGGTGGAGGGAAGGCACGGGGAGTCTGGTGCCCAGTGTTTGGACTGTCAGGCTGCCGTGACGTGATTTTAACTCCTGATACTTGTACCTAATAATATATTAATATTGGAGCGGGATCTTAGTACTGCACTTTTTATCAACTAAATAATATATATATAGATATATATATATATAAAGATTATATAATATTATATATATATATATATATATATATATGTGTGTGTGTATTAAAACTAAAACATTTAATTACAAAGGATGTTGTTTCACTGTAAATAATATAAAAGTACAGTCTGGATCTGCTCTGTGTGGAAAGTGTGACGACATAACATTTTTATTATGGCACAATATAATTAAAATGAAATGAAAAATAAAGTTCACCTTTGCGTCACCAGATTATTTGAAAAACTTGAAAATCTTGTTAATTAATTAAAGGCCCAGTGTGTAGAATTTAGTTGCATCTAGTGGTTTAATCGCCACATTGCAGTCTCCTCACATCACCCTCACCTTCTTAGTGTAAAGGAGAAACAACACTTTAAGGGTCTGTTTAGAGTCAGTGTTTAGTTTGTCTGTTCTGGGCTACTGTAGAAACACTGTGTTTCAGCATGGCGGCCATGAAAGAGGACCCGCTCCCACTGTAGATATATAAGGAGAATTTAATTTTTTAGTAACAAAAACAAAAAGATTCTTATTTTAAGGTGGTTATCCATGCATGGAAAACATAGTTATGAATATTATATTCCATGTCTGGCTTATTCTGAAAATGAAGCATTTAGTGGCATCTTGCAGTGTATTGCTGACTAAACACAGAAAAAACATGAAAGGCCCTATCTCGTGCCAGTTTTTAGTTTGTCCACTCTGGGCTACTGTAGAAAAATAGCAGACATCGAGTCATCGAGTGGAAGAGCAGATATAAAAGACTAATTCTAAGAGAACAAAAACATAAAAGAATCTTATTTTCAGCTGATTATACACAAATGAAAACGTAATTTTTTATCATTTCTCAGACATCAGCTCTTAATTTGGATCTTCAAATACTAGTAAATTAGTGTAATATACAGTATACAAACCATCATATAAAAAGCGAGGCGTGTGAATAGATTTTCTTATTGTTGGGACTTTATTTTGTAGGGTATGAACACAGACACCAGGTTAGAAAAGTTCACTGTAGGTCTTTCCTGAAGTGGTAGGCCATCCTTTATTTTCCCACCACATGCTTACATTATAAATCCACTCGACACAGCTCAGGAAATACAGTTCTTTACCAATTTCAGAGATCATAAATAAATTAGTCACTGTAACATATACTGTATAACCGTGTAAGTAAACAGGCCTATAAATTTACACTTTTTCAAGTTTATGTATCGGGCCAGCTGATTCTGTTCAAATGATGTAGGAGTTAAACAGAAAAGAGAAATACCGTGCGGTAAAGTAGTGCAGGTAAACTGCAGCCGCTGCATCAAACAACTGACAAAGAGCTGAAGTGAAAACTGAGAAAAATGATATGAGTGTTTCTATCATACCCTAAATTTATAAGCACCATGAGCACGTAAATTGTGATTTCTATGTGAGTTATGTGATGAAGAGAAGAGTGGTAAAATCAGACAGAACCTCCAGCCAGAGACATGTCTCCTCTAATAACATTTGGTTTCTTGCATAGTTCTTGTGTTACTTTGGCCTTGGATCTGCAAGGCTTTCATTCATACTGAACTGCTCAAGAAGTATTCCGTTTGAATTCCATATGAAGCATAGTAACAGCTCAAATGTCTACAAGGTGATTTGCAGTTGCAGGGGTTATCAGGTGTCATAATGCTGCAGGAGTCTTATAAGGTGGTAGCACAGGTGGAAGGGGGCTATTTTATTGTATTATTTTATTGTCCAAAGGAATTCATCTGTGTTCTTATTGGCCGGTGGGAGCCGCTTGTCTCTGCTGGAACTCCTCCAGCTCCTGTTTGTACCAATCAGGAGCCTCGGGGCCGTTCTTTCCTGTTGGCTTGTGATCGTAACCATAAGCGACCATTAGCTCCTCGTCTTTCTGCACAGGCCTCAGGGTTCGGACACACTTGATAGACCCAAAACGAGGGTGGACAAACCTGCACAAACCAAAAAAAAAAAAGTTTAGTTAAATATAAATATTATTTAAATATAAGTCAACTTAAATCACCCATTAAGTCAAAACTGACTGTTTAGTGCTACATGTCACCTATCCTCCAGGATTTGGACCATTTTTGGTATTTTCAGGTATTCTTCATGATATTTTAGAGTTTCCCGATAAAACATAAAAACTTGTTGATGATGTCATCCTGCACTCTGGTACGTGTACTAATTTAACATCCAATGAAACGCTTCCTCTCTTCTGACACCGCCTTCGCAGAGTGCTTCCTGTTTGATCCAGTCTATGAGTGACTGTGAGGGCTGCTACAGTCATCTATGTCCGGGCCTCACTGATTACTGTACAAAAGCACAACTTTACAACTTTATTCAGTGATTTTAAAGAAAATGGATCAGATTTTATACACAATATTTTTGGTGATGTCCTCCAGCTGCTGAAGCTGATCAGCTTCAACTCAAGTTTCCTGTTGAACAGATAGCTTTCACCTAATTGCATGCTAAAGTAGGTAACTGCTAATTAATTGCTGCTAACTGAATCTGCCATTAGCAACAGAACTGGGCTCAGCAGCCAGAACAGAAAGGGTATCAGTACGGGCAATAATGTTACAATACAGAGGTGATTTACAGATTTTCCTGACAGAAAGATTGCTAAGAAGTAAACCACTAACTGTCATTAGCTCTGTCAGCTGTGTAGCTAGCCAAACTAACTCTGGGAGCCCTGGGATGCCAGGAGCCTAACCCGGCAAGAAAACTGACCACTGCTGGTTTTAGAGATTGTGTTCAGTCCCAGGTCTGGCTGTTCACTGGAAGGAACAAGAAAAGATAGTACCTCGCGCATCATGCTCGGATTACTTTCAGTTACATTGCGCAGGCATAGGCGAGAGGAGGGGAGGGGGGTGAGCGCGTGAGACTGAGATACAATGAGCTACATGAAGCACCCGTGCATGCATTCAAGCGAAAACTCTGTTCAGCGTGTTCTCGTGTTCAGGGCGACTGGTTGCGAGAGAGAGCGCGCCGATTGGTTTGGTCAGCAAAATACACCAATAAGCTTTCGTTGTGGGAGGGACTTCGATGTACTCTCTCCGACTTATTATTTATCACCACAGGTTTAAAAATTCTGTGTTCACTCCTTCAATCAATGCAGCTCGCGAAATGGCAGAGGGCGAATCCTCCAGTAAGAAAAAAAAAATACAAAACTCATTTTACAGCAGAGTATACGAAAGTATATCCTTGTCTTGTTAAAGTGAGGAATGATGACACCATGGCAAGGTGCACTGTGTGCAACAGTGATTTCAGCATTTCCCACGGCGGACTTAATGATTGCAAACGACATGTCGAGGTATGCCAAGTTCATCAACCCCCCCCCCATCTCCCTGAAATGCCTTTTTGGAACTTGGGATGTCTGCTTATGGCGCTAGCTGCAACGCATAGTGGTGGGGGTGTGATGCACACTCAGTGCTGGACTGTAACAGGTCCCGTAAACCCATAAAATAGAGAAACAAGCAGTACTCTGCTTCCTGTTTCATGGGAACTTTAAGTTAAGCCAACATGGACCATAAGTTCTTCAACATCTATTGAAGAAAACAGTGTGATGCAAATGAAAGCTCCACGACAGCCACTAAATGACCCTTGTGAAGAATCAAATACTCTTTTCCAAGCTCAGAATTGAGAATTTTATTTTTAAAATGTATGACTCTCTCCCCCTCTCTGTACCCTCTTCTGTTATTTTGTACTCACGGGTCATATTTGCAGTTGGGGGTGAAGGAGTGGTTTGCCTTGTGACCCAGAGAGGCGCAGTATCTCTCCATCTGGTCAAACGGCTGAGGAACGTCAATCACTGTATCTTCATCCAGTGAGATGGTGTTCCCGTTCAGAGCCCAGTCCCGGCTGTCCACCTGAGGAGTCCATGTACAAATATACAAAACTAAAGGACACATGTAAAGGGTGGCAAAAATGTCAACACATTCTCATTTAGCAATATTCTTTGCTAAATATTGCAACACTTTATCTGTTACTTTACATTACTTTTAGCTATTTGAACTGTGTTCATTTTAGCCAATTATTTCAACTTCTTTGCTCTCCTGCTAACTATCTTATTAGCACTTTCAACATATGGTGTTCACGTGTATTCAGGATATTTCTACTCCATTATTCAAATTTCTATGTTATCACATTAGTATAGCTACTGCACAATCTTTACCCTCTAACAACTACAGACGTACCCCCTATGGTAGTATCCCTAGTTTGGAATTACTGCTCTTTAAGGACCAGTAGCTGATTGCAACCCTGTCGCCTCACCCTCCCCTTTGTGAAGGACAAACAACAGTAGCCATGAAAAACCTGAATGGTCCCACCTAAAGTCAGTTTTAAGTTTGTCCATTGTGGGCTACTGTAGAAACATGGCACACTCCATGGAAGAGGACCCACGACGTCTGAAGTTAAATAAGGCTCATTCTAAAGTAACAACATGATTCTTATTTTCAGGTTATCACACTAATGAAAACAGAAAAAAAAATTGTAGTCCATTTCTGCCATATTTTGTAAATCTGACACATTGGACCTTTAATAATCTATGTCACATACTCTGTAGCTCATACCTCAGAGTGTGTGATGCGTACTCCATTGTAAAAAGCCATCACAGTGTCGGTCTCAGCATCCATCTTGGCAAACAGACCCTGTCCTGCTCCTTTGATCATAGAGTCTGCCACAAACACCCTGAAACACAGAGACAAGACGAAGAACAGTCCTGAACTCTGATGCTGAATCCACACGTCACTTACAGCCCAGCAGGATGTACAGTACAACATTTACTTACTTTTGGTTCTCGTAGGGATCAGGAAGCAGAGTGTGGGTGGCGATACAGGTGGAAGTGGACTTGTCATACGAGTAGACAGGACCTTAAAAACAATATGTCATGTTAATGTTCAGATGTCTTCACAAATCTAGAAGAATATAAACCAAAACTGCAGAAGACAGAGACCTGTCAGACCACTGTGTGAGCGATTTCAGGAAAGGAAACAGGTCTTAATGGATCCATGAATTCCTGAAGCTTCTATGTAAACCTTTACAACCTCTTCAAACTCCTTCCTACTCAGCTTACTGCAACATTGTGTAACATTCCTACCATAAAAACAGATTTTAAATCGTACGCTGTTCTCGCATTTTGTAACTTTTGACACCATCAACTATTTGACTGATTTTGGTGAAACTGGATCATATTTTATGGAGAAAGTGTTTTATGGTTTTCCCTCTGATGTACTCCGGCTACTCCGCCTCAAATCTCTGTGATTTACTCTCTCTCTGTGAGTTAAACAGCTGCCAACTATAGCTGCTGTTAGCTCAGTTTGTTAGTCAGGCTGCCTTTACTGTGAGCTCAGGGCACCAGGGGCGCTTTCACACCAGCACTCTTTGGTCCTCTTTAAATGGATCAGAGTTCATTTCCTTGGATAGTCCGGTTCGTTTGGGCAGGTGTGAAAGCTTGACCGAGCTCTGGTGCGGACCAAACAAGTGAACTCTGTTCCGTCTGAAAACGTGGGTCTCGTTCCACTTGCAAGTGAACCCTGGTGCGATTGGCTTGTTGGTTTGGGCAATACTGCCCCAAACGAGCACCTGTTGTAACTGCATGATGTTGTCCATTTGGTTTGGTGCAGTGTGAAAGTGAACCAAACCAAATAAAGGCGTGAAATTTTTCATTCCCCGCCCAAATGAACCCAATCGAGTTCCCCGGACTATCCTGGTATGAAAGCAACAGTAGTGTTTGTACCACAGTTGTTTTAGAGCTGGTGTCATGCCAGAACAGGAGCTGGGCAAGTGGGCAATGTAACCAGGGTCAGCAGCTTCTATGGCCATAATGAGAAAAAGGTGAAGAGACTGAAGAGGATGAAATGAGGAGAGAGCGAGCGAACAAGAAGCTGCTGGACAAGAGTAAATGTGGGACTGACTTTTAGTTGTTGGCGAGAGCTTGGTGAAATAAAAGGCTGAAAGTGGGAGATTTTAGTGCACATCTCATCATAAAGATGACATCTGTACTCACTGTTGGGTGTGATTTCGAAGCGTGGTCTTCCACCTTCATTGGAGATCAGGGTGCCGAGGCGAGCCTCAATCAGCTCACCATCCACAAAGCTTCCACAGAGAGCCGTCCGTCTATCGGGGTAGATGTATGCTACAGATTTACCAGTCATCTCGCCGTCCTCATTCACCTCCCCAAACACACAGCCTCCATCCTAGGCGCACCACAGTACACACCAACATCCACAAAACACAAAGTTAAGAAACACCATTCAGTTACTTTACTTACTGCTATGTTCTGTATGTGCAGAACCCATGCACCGCACCTTCAACAAGACCTCTAGTGCCACAGAGAACTTACACAAGTTAGATAAATACTTCCTTACTATGGCCCCTGAGGAGCATGGAACTAAGTGAATTTTCCAGACATGTAAATATCTCCACTGTGCTGTAGTGAACACTGAGCTGACTCACAGGGTAGTAGACCCAGCATTCCCCACACCGGTTGTTGTCTTTGTACTGGCCCTTGAACACCAGGCGACCCTCGCCATCAAACTCCTGAGCGGGCCCGTTGAGGTCGCCGTCCACATACGTGCCATGGAGAACACCGCCATCTTCGTATGTATACATCCCCTGACCATGCAGAGCATCGTCTACATAGAAACCCTCCAGGGTGCTGTGGTGGAGAGAGACAGGAAGAGGAGAGCTGCAATGAAACTTAAGATATAAATAAATTCAATCACCTCAGGCTGAGAAGAGTCAGACAAAAGACAAAATTAAGTAATGCAAGAAGAGTCACTTTTGTCATCATTTATCTCATCAACCTCCGTGGCTCCAGAAGTGAGTCAGTCTCCATAAGTCCCCATGTTAGACAGCAGAAATAAACATGTTTACAGCCTGGTACAAAAAACAGTTTTGGTCTCTGTAGCTAATTTCCCCGTTCATGACAACTGTACTGAGGGTGAATTTATATACAACTCACCTGTTCACATTATATTAAGGCTTAAAGTTATGCAGAATTAAGGGCGTGGACACTTTTTTAAAATTTTAGTTTACTTCTTCGATCATATATCAGATTTATATAAACTGGGGTTATATAAGTTATTTCTTTGTGTGTTCTATTATATAGGATACAGACAGAATACAACAGAAAGTTGTGATATTTGGGATCAAAGTAGTAATATTTCCAAACTATGGAGGTAATATTAAAAAAATCATCTTTTGAAGAAAAAAAGTCTATATTTGTAGAATAAAATGATGATATTTTCAGAATAAATTAGGAACATTACGAGGAGAAGGTTGCTCCAGGAACAAATGTAATAAACATATGTATGTTATGATTAGATTGGGTAGGCTGGGTAACAGCCCTCTGTACTGTACTGTACAGTGACTATTGTTCTGGTGTTGTCTGGTGATGTCACTGCCCTTTGACCAGCACACAGCTGTGGTCTGTGTCTGCACACTACAGCATGTCACCTCTGGTCCCCCCCTTTGTTTAGCAATATGACCATGGGTGCCTATTAGGTCTGATCCACTGCATCCAAGCTTAGGGAGGCTGCTGTGCACTGCAGTTAAACGGAGGTGGGGTCAAGCCACTCAAAGATCAATTTTACACTATGTGTGAAGTGTTTTGAAAAGTATACTCAAGATTTACCACAGAAAAGTAATCTGAACTTCCCAAAGCTTTTCTAGCCTAAGAGGCTGTCAGTCAGAGCTCTGAGCCACTCTGTCTGTCTATGGAATATGAGCAAGATACCCACAGAGCATTAACATTCACTCAATGCACAGTAGGGCTGCCACAAACAATTATTTTGGTAGTCGACTAATCACAGATTATTTTTTCGATTAGTCGACTAATCAGATCATGCGTAAATTGACTGTCCTGGAGAGGGGCGGTTGGGCGGGCGCAGTAAAGCTCGTGGACGGAGCCGTGAGCCACCTTCGCCCCCGAGTCTTTCCATGCCGACCAAGGGCCGCCACGGAGGAAATGCGCCCGGCGGAGGCTATGTATCCTCCCACACCGTGCGGCCGTCTCTGACCCGCCGAGTTGAATCCCCCGGGCAGACTGCGCAGAACTTGCGGAAAAATTGCAGTGATTGGCCCTGAATTCACGGGGATTCAATGAAGTTGTGTTGAATCGCAACATCGTGAATTCCTGGAGGGTCTGTGTTATGGTATCATTTACGGTACAGTCAGGCCTGACGCCGATTACCACTACTGCGCATGTGCGTAGGAGTGTGTGTGTGTATGTGACAGAAAGGCAGACGTGGCAGTGGAAGCTGCAGCCGCAGTTTGGAGAGAAAAGCAAAGTTAAAAAAAACAAAAAACGATGCGTCGACTACTAATTTAGTTGTCGACGATTTTGTCGGCACTTCATCCTTTTGCAATACTACAGATCTGTGTCCTGACCTCTGCCTCAGTCTGCACTGTGCTTCAAAACATGTCCGGCTGTGGACATTTAGATATCAAATCAAATCAAATTTTATTTGTATAGCTCAAAGTCAGAAAATACATTTGCCTTTGAGGGCTTTACAATCTGTACAGGGAGTGACACCCTCTGTCCTTAGACCCAACCTCAAATCTAATGTAATATGGAGTAAAATCTCAATTCATTTTATTTTCTATTAACTTTATTCTAATTCTTTTTAACCTAAATAAAATATTAATCTTGTGTAGATAGTGTAGATTGATAAAAAGAGAGAGATAGAGACAGTAACAAGTGTTGATTAACAAAGTACTGCTCTGATAATCAGTCAAGGTAAATGTGTGCATTCATTCCTGTCTTGTCTTCACAGTACCTTCCATCAAAGAAGAAGAACTTGCCCTTTCCATTCTTCTCTCCGTGGCTGAAGTGTCCCTCAAAGCGATCGCTGGATGAGTAAGTCACTGTGCAGAACCCATGCGGCTGACCATCGTCATCCAATGGACCTGAAAACACACACACACACACACACACACACACACACACACACACAGGGCTAAGATGATTCTGCTGATTTGACAGGACTGAACACATTGGCTCCTTGGCACAGTTTTGAGTGCAGACTAATTCACATTACACAATTATTTTACCCACTGTGTCCAGTGTGTCAAAATGTGGGTGTCTATCTACAGAATATTAAATGGAATATCATATTCATAACTCTGTGAATAACAATCTTTATGTTTTTGTCACCTTAAAATGTGTCTAACATGTTGAAGCACCGAGACCAGGAGAGGCAGCAACCAAAGCTAGTTCACCAAAAGTTATCTTTGTGTTAAAGATTGATTTTATGAGTTTACTGACAGGAACGGCACGCAGAACCTACCAGAACACATTTACAACACATGGGCAACATTAAAAGAACAAACGCCCCATGTTTCCAGTGGGCTCAGTGTTAATACAAACAGTAAAAACAGTAGTGTGTGTGTGTGTGTGTGTGTGTGTGTGTGTGTGTGTGTGTGTGTGCTCAGCCAACATAAACAACACTTTTGTGTTATCAGTATAAATGCTCACGCCACTACATGAGACACAAAGCATTAAAACGCCACAGCTGTTCGTGTCTTACAGAACCGAGCACGTTTCTTTATTATGAATCTAAGTGTGATGCGTTATGGTTTCTTTCTGCCTCCATGCTCAAATCTTTCCAGCAGCGGCACGCCGACATCATCCAGGCCGCCCTCACTCGCTCGTCAAACGGACTCGCTTCTGAAATAAAGTCCGCGGCGCTCTGAAGTTACCGAGCGGGCCCGCCGACAGACTGACTCATGGAGATTTACGGAGAAGTGACAGCACTACAGTCTCTAACCGGCAGAGAAACGTCGCACATAGCAAACATGTTGTGATTCAGAGGCAGATCAAATGAAAAAAGAAGACGTCGCTTACCTTCCACGGCCTCTTCTATGTTCTCGTCATCGCTGTCCATGCTGCTGCAGGAGGCTGCTGGATGACCACGCCGCAGCTCTGACTGCTTCCCCTGTCACCACGGGGCGTCATGGGCACGGCATGATGTGACAGCTGACGAGGCTTTCACCTGATCCTGGATGCACGGACACACACGCATTTTTTAAGCAAAAAATAAATTAAAAAAAAGAAAAGAAATTGAGCAAAATTATTTCTTAAATAAGCGATTTTATCTCAATTTCTCCAAATAATGCACAGCCCTATTTCAAGTTACACATTTTCAGAATTCATCACTCCCTTTCATGAAATTCAAGAAGACATCCCCCTCCCCAGCAGGTGTTTCCCTTCCCTGACTGAAATCATTTAGTCATATGGTGAAAATTGGACCTACCCAGTGTGGAGAAATTCAGTTTTGTGAATGTTTAAGAAATCATAAGGGTGAAGTAATCTGGCAGCACAACAACCAGCTGTTGATGGGAAATAGAGTGGACAGTGTCCTTATTCACGCCTCATTTAATGCAACCTGATAGTGTCCCTTCTGTCATGTTTGGCATGTCTTTAAAGCTGCAATAATCAATTGTTGACCACTGGGGGGCGTACAACCATTAAAAGAAATTAAAGCCCCTTTCACACTGGACAGAAAACCCACTCATGTCTGGTGTTTGTCTTCAGTAAGGGTACAATCAACATTCATTCCTGGATCAGTGACTCTGCAGTGGTCACAGGTATCAGCTCCAGCTCATCCCTTTTTTGGCATGTTGCTGTGACACAGCAAGTTTCCAAATGTTGGTGCATAAATAGCCACCAACATTTTTTATTGTTTTTTTTCCAGTCCATGGAAAAAACAAAAGTCCATCCATCTCTGTTCAAGCAGTGCTCAGACATTGTCCCAAATTTATCTGTGTTGAGTTTGATAGAGAGACTGAAGTAAAACGTATAAGAACAGTAAACACATTGGCACTGGCCTCCATGCTGCTTTCTTCTATTTACTCTTACCCTGTTTTCTGTTCATGACGTCCAACATGACTCATTAGTTTAAAAAAAAAAAAAAAGCAAACTCCTCTACATTGCCAGTAGACAAGTTTGCCTTTTTGTTTTTTTTTTGTTTTTTATCAGATGACTAAATATGTATTATGAATAATTATGGCTGTTTTTAACAAACAGCTGCAACTTGAAAGAGAGAAGTGATCATTATTTGCATGCACAAAAAGTGACAGAAGTAAATGTGTAAAAAGAAAAGTGGTTGGAGAAGTTCCATGTTTCTCCACCCTCACACACCTGGCCAGTCACTGCATGAAGTGGGTGGATAGTAACATGGAGTTGTGTGAGTTAAACCATGGCCGTACTGTATGAATTATGACGTTCCAGGGCAGGGCTTCAATATCTCAACGTGACAGCACTTGTTGTGGGTTGTGCTAAACAGACTTTCCCTCAGGAAGTACCTCCTGCTTCTTATGCAAAGCTTACTTTGTACTAGAGGCAAACTGAACTGGACGGACAGCTGTAGTTTCAACAGAGCGATGGGAACCGATGCACCTTTATTGTTGGCTGCAGTGTCTCTTCTGTCAGCCCTTCAAATGGGTGAGCTAACAATGTCTGCATACGTGGAGTAGTAGGTATTTACCAGGTACCACACTCATATATCACTGGGAGTGATTTTTGGTTGTAGTTCAAGTAGAAACTGCATGAAATGAACTGTACTTTGTACACCCTGCTTCATTGGACCACTGATTCCAACTTCAAAATTTTGAATGTGTCCGTCAGAGGTACAGTAGGCCTGTCACAGACTGAAACCCTCCTTGTGCTCTGCAGATTGCTCTGGTAATACTATATACAGTGTAATGTTTTGGTTGAGTACTTTAAAAAGATTCAAATCCCATCGTCACTGTCTTCTTCCAGGCTTCTTGGCCCGGCGGGTTGGTTTGTCCAGGATAGCCCATAAGGTTCTGCCTCCCTCTGTCACTGGACCTCCAGAGTTTGAGAGAACTTTCCGCGCACAGTAAGAGCACCATGAAATTTTTTCAAAAGTTTATATCATACAGCTACATAGTCCTTGAAATAACATTCAAAAGTGGTGAGTGGATATCCGGAAAAAGGATAACAGATAACCGCGCAAAGACCTCTGCAGTCTGATTAGTAATTTGATACACAAGAATGATGAGAAAGACACATTTCTGTTTATCTCTATGAACAGATATCTGCATATGAATGCAGATATCTAGGCTAACTCTGTGTCAGACGATAGCTGGTGGGATTGGAGAACTCCTCTGTTTCTCTCCACACAGACTGTTGCAACCAAAGCCTGTTTATACGTGACTGGTCAACAGTACTCAGACTACAATTGGAGACCAGAATGCTTCTGGTGCCAAAATCTCAGTCGCTGGCCTACAGATTCTACATTCATATGCACATTTCTGTACATCGCCATTAGTCTAGACCAAATTGAAATGTTGTGCAGACATTCATATCCCCAGAAGATCCATCGTACTGACTTTAGTGTTTTTTCTGATA
Organism: Larimichthys crocea; assembly: GCF_000972845.2. Lineage (NCBI taxonomy): Eukaryota > Metazoa > Chordata > Actinopteri > Sciaenidae > Larimichthys > Larimichthys crocea. The sequence goes on along the minus strand of NC_040011.1, from coordinate 19,183,531 downwards.
TGTCATTGGGCGCCACCATGAGTTTGTGGTGAGACATTTACTTATCAATTCTTGGATGGACTGAATGAAATGCAGTACAAACATTTATGTCTCATGTAGGATTACTGTTATGGAATTTTCTATCCTTAGGTTACACGAAGTCACGTGTGGGCCTTGAGGTCCTCGGCAGTAGTTTGGCTTTGGTTGAGAACAGTAGGTGCCAGTCTATCTCAGCACTGTGGTGGCCAGGGTCGAAGAGACCTATTCCTGCCTTCCTAGTCATAATAGATAGCTGCCGTTGATGTTCCAGTCTGCGTAAACAGATATCTGTGTCTCCAGACTAGAATATGCTGACAGTAACACCTCCATGGGTAAAGACATTCTCTTTGACTAATTCTGGGCGTGTAGTATTTGTGGTGTGATCTTGGGGTTTAAAGTCGATTCACCAGGATGAGTTGGGCAGAATGTGAGATCAATCAATAATATAGCATAAGACATCAGAGGCTCCTGAACACTTTCTTCCCTCCTGACCTCACCATTGACCTTTGACTTCAGCAATTTCTCCACAACAATTACGTGGTGATTCCTTAACATCTAGCACTTTCTTCATATCAGACAGATCCAGGTAAATCTAGCACCATCATCAGTCTAATGTCCAATACTTTTGTTTATGACCAGATACCTGCAAAACTAATGACAGCTGCACTTTGTGCTCAGTGCTACTTGGCAAATATTGACATGCTAACAGGATGAACTAAGATGATGAGGCTACACCTGATAAACACTGAATGTGGCCTCAGTGGACGAGAATACCATTTTAGAAAACACCCTGAATATTAAATGAAGATACTGAGTGTCAGTACTAAAGCTATCAGCTATCCAAAATTATAATTGGCTTCTGTTTTTCTTCAGTCAAACGTGTTGTGATATTAAAGCTGACTGTGTGTATGCTGTGGTGTGTGTTTACAGTCAGAACTGTGTGGAGTGTTACCCTGTATTCTTGGTGACGCTGTGGAGCTGCGGTCTGTTCTTCAGTGAGGTGACTGCTGCAGTAGCAGGACTGGTGTACATAATTGCCCGACAGATATACGCCAACGGATATGTCAAGTCCACCAAGAAGAGGTCAGTTATCTAACTGGGAATATGTGATATGTTTTCAGTACAATACACAGCGACAGAAATGACTTCAGTATCTGATGATGATGATCAGAATTCTGTGTTTTTTGGTTTGCAGGTTACCTGGGTTTTACCTAACTATGGCTGTCTTTGTCACTCTGTCTCTGCTGGGTTTGGTTGGAATACTGCATAAAATACTGCACAAGTACTTCAAGATCCACCTCTGAAGATTTCACTTCCACCAAATTATGCAGAACGTATGAAGTGAGGGTTATTCCAGAAATTGGTTTACAGGATGCTCATCTGTTTCTAATGATGTCTAAAATCCAGGATCATCCTTTCAAATGTGTTATTGTTTGTGGCCCTGCAGGCCTCTTTAGATCTGACATATTTTATGGAACAGTTTGCTTTTGGTGTCTCATTTTTCTCAATAACAATCCCAGTCTGTCATGTATTCATATTATAAGACATGTAATATATCACTGCCCTGCACAGTGACTTCTTACATTTCACTGTGGTCAGTTTATACAACCAAACAAACTCAAGTTTGATATAGGTGAAAATAAAATATGTCTTTATTGAGTTTTGGGTTTCATTTTGTGCATTCATCATGTATTTTGAACACAAATGGACATCTTGAAAGTAAGGTTAATTTTCCTTTAAAAGTTCTCAATATACAAATAAACTGTATGCATACACACAATACACACATGAATAAATACATAGTACACACTGTGTTTATATCACTATCTGATCTATAATGATGTCCATCATTTATGGTGTCTTTTACAATTAATATATGTTATAGATATGTTAAAAATTTATTCATATTTGATGTGTATGATTAGGACTGATGCTGGTTTAAAAAATATTAAGATTTTATAAAGATTTTTATAGCTTGATATGTTCATGCACACATTTATGTGTCGAAAGGGTCTTTAACGTAAGTATTTTACGAAATATGACACTACAAAAAAAATAAATAAACAAAAATAAATAATGCATATAAATAAACATTGCTGCTAATCTTTCACATACACCAAGATGCAATAATCAAAACATTAATAATCCAGTTTGCATGAAGTATATTAAAAATAAATATTTTTTTGTGTTTTTTAGACCATAAAATTAAGTTGCATCATGACAAACACTTAGAAATTTAAGGTGGCTAAAAAAAAGAAAAAAGATTAAAAAAGGTTAAAAAAGAAAAAAAAATCCTAAAGAAATGTATATTTAGGTTAGAACTGATGCTGGTTTATATATATATATATATATGTATGTATGCAGACATTAAAACAATAAAAGGATAAAATCTTTATAATTTTAACGTTTCATTCCAGGCAGGTATGTCGCCTCCCCGGATTCCCCTGGCGGCTGCATGGTGTACTGTCCTGGTGGTGATAAACTGGATACACTGAACAGAGCCGGTGTCAAACGCTAGCTGTGGGATTTAACATTTTACATTTTGTGTCAAAATTCTGCATTTCAGCGCGCCGCTTGTTTTTCTCGTCGTGAGGTAAGAGTTCACATCAGTCTTTATTAACTGTGCTTTAATGTGGCAGCTGAAGCTGAGCAGCATCCGGTTAGCAGTGTGTGTTAGCAGCAGCCCCGGCCCGGCTCGGCCCGGCTCGGCTCGGCTCAGCTCAGCTCAGCTCGGGGTTTGTTTGTTTTTGTCGCCGGGTGGCCTCTCCTGTCACCAGACACGCTAACGTGAGTGTCTATGTGGACCGGGTCTGCTCTCGTTCGCTTGGCTTCAGCTCTGTAATGCGTTTGTGTTGTGATTTGATTGTGAAATGACGTCATCCGACCACGAAGCATCACCTGCAGGAAGTCCATTAACAAAAACCTGTATTTACCTCAGGACATATGTTCGTGCTTACGGCGTTTGGACTTTCTAAATGAAACATCAGGTTCTTAAGGAGAATTCGGCATACTACTGAATAGCACATTTATTACGTCAGTGGTTATTATTATTATTATTATTATTATTAATATTATTGTTATTGTTATTGTATTAATCAATTTTGTGATTTTCGGTGCAAATACAAGCATTCCATTTCTCTGTGTGTCTGTGTATTGTAAACATATATTTATGCTGAATTGTTTACATGATATATATTTCATGTTTCATCTTGCAGTGTCACGTAGAATCGCAGCCCTGCATTCCAAAAAGGAAGACGAGTACTTCACCATGAGCTCGGATGATGGTGAGTCAACAAACACACACACACACACACACACACACACACATTTTTTCAGTGCATGCTGTTTGACTGTCTCTTTACATGGCTGCAGGTGACATGGAGAACCAGGCTGAGCTGGAAGAGAAGACGAGGCTCATCAACCAAGTGTTGGAGCTGCAGCATACTTTAGAGGGTATGAGAAATACACACACACACACACACACACAGTCTAACTGTCCGTCTTTTCATTTTAATATCTCTGTGAGATTAATTTAGCTCTGATTGTTTCCAGACCAGCAGCTGTGCAGGTTGGGTGGGCTGCTGTGACAAGAGATGCCAGGTGGTGTGAAGCTCTTCATCCAGACTGCAGCTCGCTCTTTTCATTTGTTGTTACCACAGCAACCAGAATAGATAGCTTGACAATTCAAATGACAATTCTCACCTGATCACTCGCTTAATCTGCAGTCTTGACCAGAACATGTTCCTTACATCTGTTGACTTTATCATTACACGTGGAACCTGTCAGAACCTCAGGTTTTGGTTCAAGGGTATGTCATGAGTTTTCCACTGTGTGTTTTACAAACCATAACATTCTGGGTATGCTTCAGTAAAAAGGTTATTAATGGAGGTTGACAGGATAGAGTAGAGTATGGAAAGCCGTTTGAGCATTTATTCAATATCCTTGATATCGGACTTAACGTCCATGTACTAGTAAGCTTTTTGTCCTCACTAGTAAGACAATTTTGCGCACTAGTAGAACTACTAGGGCACACTAGTAGAACGACTGTGTCTTACTAGTAACGTTTTTTACACTACTAGTGCCACTTTTGGCCTACGAGTGCGCAATCAAACCCTACATGTAAACTACTGTGCTGCACTAGTAACACTACTACGCCCTACTAGTAGCACCAATATGCCCACTAGTAGCAATAGTGAGGCATTTTTGACCTCACTAGTACTACTAGTACGTACAAAAATGTCCACTTGTAGTACTAGTGAGGTATATTTTACCTTACTAGTACTACTAGTAACAGCGAGAAAGCCCACTAGTAGTACTAGTGAGAGCCAAAATGTCCACTAGTAGCACTAGTAAGATGTTTTTGACATTACTAGTACTACTAGTGAGGGTCAAAATGTCTACTAGTAATACTAGTACGTCTCTTGCGACATCACTAGTACTACTAGTGGACATTGTGGCTCTCGCTAGTACTACTAGTGGGCATTCTCGCTGTTACTAGTAGTACTAGTAAGGCCCAAATTGTCTACTAGTACTACTAGTAAGAGCCACAGCAACCACTAGTTGGGTTATTTTGTTCCTTACTAGTACTACTAGTAAGGCAAACGTGTCCACTAGTAGTACTAGTAAGGTGTTTTTGGCCTACTAGTAGTACTAGTAAGGGTCTAAATGTTCACTAGTAGAACTGGTGGAATAAAATGCTAATTGGGAGGTGGGGACAGCACATGCATTGAGGTTTCCTATTGGCTCTTCTGAAAGGATTCCACCCAGCAAAAACTTAACACCATAAAGCCTGATGAGCTTTTACTGTTGTTGTTGTTGGTAATAAGAAGAACAATAATGATGTTAAGTTATGATGATGATATCATGTCAGATATCCGATGTCCTGGATATGCATATCTTTGATATCCGTAATATCCTTGATATCACGGATATCATGGATATCTGTGATGTCAAGGATATCATGGATAGCCGTGATATCAAGGATATCACTGCTATCTGTGATATCCAATAGGAGTGTACTTGAGGTCCATGCTTATTCATCATGTTATATGTTGATATCCGTGATATCAAGCATATCCTTGATATCAGTGATATCTGTGATATCACGATATCGGATATCAAAGGTCCACTAGTACTACTAGGGGGACCAAAGTAATGACAAAAACTATTAAAATAATAATTCTGGGCATATCTTAGCCACTAAATATCTATCTATCTGTCTATCTATCTCTAGATTAACTTGATATTTTAATTCCTACAAATGGAGATACAGTTGATATTGATTTGTAAGTAGTATAATATGTAATAAACATGAATAAACAAAAAATACAAAAGAAACATAAATAAATGACCTAATTAATAACCATTTTAATATTAAAAATGCATTCAGTTAATTTTCATTTTATAAAAAAGTATTTTCTTCGGCTTTGGCTCCGGTTGGTGTTTTTTTGTAGGTGGGGAAACGCCAAAGAAGCTGCTTAATGTCTGTTGTTTTTTAGTAGTTGACGAGCAACATGTGTAAGATATAAGACAATCGGTCAAGTGGGCTACGCAAAGGCGCTCAGTAACACAAGTGACATTACGCATTCGTTATTTTTGCTGTGCATGCGTACCAGCGTACCAGTTATGTGCACCCCTGTTTATAATAATACAAAACAAGTTGACATATTTTCCAAAATGACTGCTGCTAAACACTCAGGTATTCAGAACTGCCCCTTTAAGACCTCAAGCACACAGTTTGAACATTCACCAATCAAAATCCATGTAAGACATTTCTGCGTACTTTTAGGACAACTATTTCTTACTAGTGAAGCAAAACTGTGTACTAGTTGACATCTGCGCGCTACTAGTACTACTACTACTACTACTACTAAAGTTGTCCTACTAGTGCGCAGAAATGTCTTACATGTTACAGAAATGTCTTACTAGTTGAATGAAGTCACACACCAGTAGTGTGCAATTGCGTACTAGTAGCGTGCTAGTTGCGCACTAGTAGTGTATTGTGTCATACTAGTACAGCCAAACTCCTTACATGTTAGGTTCGGTACGGTGGCCGGGAACCCTCAATGCTGCAAATAAAAGAAACGCAGCAAACAAAAAGAAACAGCGCTACAAATATAAGAAACGCTGTAAACAAAAAGAAACGCCGCTGCAAATAAAAAAGAAACGCCGCTGCAAATAAAAAAAGAAACGCCGCTGCAAATAAAAAAAGAAACGCCGCTGCAAATAAAAAAGAAACGCCGCTGCAAATAAAAACAAACGCCCTGCATAAAAAAAAAAAAAAACAAACGCCGCTGCAAATAAAAAACAAACGCCGCTGCAAATAAAAAACAAACGCCGCTGCAAATAAAAAAGAAACGCCGCTGCAAATAAAAAAGAAACGCCGCTGCAAATAAAAAAGAACGCCGCTGCAAATAAAAGAAAGAAACGCCTCTGCAAATAAAAAAAGAAACCCCTGCAAAAAAAAAAAAGAAACGCCGCGCAAATAAAAAAAGAAACGCCCTGCAAATAAAAAAGAAACGCCTCCAAATAAAAAAAGAAACGCCGCTGCAAATAAAAAAAAGAAACGCCGCTGCAAATAAAAAAAGAAACGCCGCTGCAATAAAAGCAACTTCACAACGGAAGTGAATTACCGGGGACTATTTTTGCCGGTGCACCTGTAGTTTTTTTATGTGAGCGAAGAAGAAAACGAAGAAGAAGAAGTAAAGAAGCGTATTGCATTCACTTGAAAAAAATAAATTAGACACCTGATCTCGTAATTACGAGATAAGGAAAGGTGCCTTATTGGCTACTGCACTTCGGTAAAGTTAAAAAGATATGGCACTTCCGAGATCAGTAACTCTTAATTGAAACGTTGTTAAAACACAAACGCATATTTTAACCGTAGTAAGACAGACAACGAGCTACAACCTAATGTTCATCACAACAGCTACAACCTAATGTTATCACATGGCTACAACCTAATGTTCATCACGAGCTACACCTAATGTTCCACCGAGCAATCCTCGGAGCCACACAAACAAACTTAGTGTTTACTAAGACGTTCAAAATTTCTGGGAATTTGTATTAGGAATATTAATAACTTAATATGATACAGTACTGCGGTAACGCTATCTACACTTTAAAATCAGTGCCCGATACATCTTCATGGTGCCTTCATGTACACCTCGGAAACCAGAAATCAAATATAATCTCTTTTCTAAGATACATATGCAGATTTAGAAAAGTCATTAAATAAACAAATAAAATTGTTTTCTGACAACTCCACCTGATTCTTATTCTACATGTCCCCAGCTACTTCTGGGGTGATTTTCAAGTTCTTTTACTGTACGTACCGGTTTGTACTTTACCGTACAAACTGATGTAGTCGGGCACTAGATTTTAAAGTGTAGATAGCGTTACCGCAGTACTGTATCACATTAAAGTTATTGATTAATATTCCTAATACAAATCCCAGAAATTATGAAAAGTCTTAGTAAACACTAATGTGTTGGTGTGGCTCCGAGGATGGTTTGTGTGATGAACATTAGGTTGTAGCTCATTGTGATGAACATTAGGTTGTAGCTCGTTGTGATGAACATTAGGTTGTAGCTCGTTGTCTGTCTTACTATGGTTTGAAAATATGCGTTTTGTGTTTTAACAACGTTCTCAATTAAGAGTTACTGATCTCGGAAGTGCCAATATCTTTCTAACTTTACCGAAGTGCAGTAGCCAATAAGGCACCTTTCCTTATCTCGTAATTACGAGATCAGGTGTCTAATTTATTTTTTTCAAGTGAATGCAATACGCTTCTGTACTTCTTCTTCTTCGTTTTCTTCTTCGCTCACATAAAAAACTACAGGTGCACCGGCAAAAATAGTCCCCGGTAATTCACTTCCGTTGTGAAGTTGCTTTTATTTGCAGCGGCGTTTCTTTCTTTTATTTGCAGCGGCGTTTGTTTTTTATTTGCAGCGGCGTTTATTTTTGTTTACAGCGTTTCTTATATTTGTAGCGCTGTTTCTTTTTGTTTGCTGCGTTTCTTTTATTTGCAGCATTGAGGGTTCCCGGCCACCGTAGGTTCGGAGGCTCACTAGTAAGACAAACTTTGTTCTACTGAGGTCAAAAATGCCTTACTTTTGCTACTAGTGGGCATTTTGGTGCTACTAGTAGGGTCCAGGAGGCTACTAGTGCGTGACACATGCCTACTAGTAGGGTCCAGGAGTAGTGTTACTAGTGCAGCACAGTAGTTTACATGTAGGGTTTGATTGCGCACTCGTAGGCCAAAAGTGGCACTAGTAGTGTAAAAAACGTTACTAGTAAGACACAGTCGTTCTACTAGTGTGTCCTAGTAGTTCTACTAGTGCGCAAAATTGTCTTACTAGTGAGGACAAAAAGCTTACTAGTACATGGACGTTAAGTCCGATATCAAGGATATAAATGCTCAAACGGCTTTCCATAGCAGAGAGTCAACACCACCAACTCCAGGTGTGCATTAACTATAGGTTATGATGAACGTCTTTTTAATATACATAACTGCAAAATGATTGTAGTGATCATAAGGGCCGATGGCTGCTGACAACCTTTATATACTGCACGCCTTTACAATTGTGGTTACAAACATTTGAAGAAAGTTGACAAGTATGAATGACCTCCATTGTTTTCATCACCTGCAGGTGTTTGAATATCACGAGGACGTTTCTTTGTCTCTCAGAACAGCAAACAGAACCAGGCTTGATGACAGGTTAGGTGTGGACCTATGGAAGCTAACTGATGCATATAATGTACGTTAACAGGAATTAGAGGAGTGGCATTTCTGCTGGATATGAAACAGGATGTTACTGTTTCCAAAAGCTGCTTGAATTATCTGAAATGATTTACATGCCCAATGTTTATTTGCCCTCTTCAATCCAATAGGAGTGTACTTGAGGTCCATGCTTATTCATCATAAAAATGTGGTTTTCCCTTTTGTAATCATGTTAGGCTTAATAATCTTTAGGCAACACATCCAAAAGTTTTGATAAAATGACTTAAAGCCCAACTTGTGGTCATTAAACGCTGATGATGGCTTGTAGCTCACGTTCAGGTCATAACAACACTACGTATAATTTAGTATGTTTGGAAGATTCCACCCTGAAACACTAAAATTCAACAAAGAGAATTTGACAATATCATGCAACGTTTTGACAGAAAAACAACCGAGGTACAGTGTGACGAGGACATTTTAGTGTGTAGTTGTAGATGGGGATAGATTTATCATGTCCGGTTGTTGGAGAGGAGGTACTCTCTGAAGAGCTGGGTCTTCAGTGTTCAGGTAAAGATGACAGTTAAAGGTTTATTGTTCTTATTCTAGTTTGTTTTTAGTGCACATATTCAAAGAAAATCCCAATCTAGTTTCCATGTACCTTTTTAATAATGTCACTGATGACAGTCTTTGTGTGTTCAGACCTGTCTGCCAGAGTGGATGCTGTCAAAGAGGAGAACCTGAAGCTGAAGTCAGAGAACCAGGTCCTGGGTCAGTACATCGAGAACCTCATGTCTGCCTCCAGTGTCTTCCAGACCACCGACACCAAGAGCAAACGAAAGTAAGGAGAACCTCGACCTAGTATCCCTGAACACATTCCATAACCGTCGTGGATGACTGGACTCTGATCATCAACATCATGGACTCTTTAATTCCTCTTAATACTGCCAAAAAACTACAACATGTTTCTGTCTTGAGAATGTGTCTTTACCTGAATATGTGCACTAGGTGGCAGTGTTGCGTTGATCAAAGCTGTTTTCAGTTGTGGACTATCAAAACAATGAATCATCAGGTCGACCACAGGTTTCTGATATTTCAATACAAACGCATCGTGTGAGCTCTCCTAATCTTTAAATCCTTCATTACGTCCACCATGGCGTAACTCAGCTTCAGCTCTGATCCACATCGAACTTTAACCCTCAACCCAACCACCTCAAGTCCCAAGACCCCCCCGAGTACTGAGCAACAGCAGACCCAACTCTAAACAGGTGCTCCAAAACCAGTTCCAAACATTACAGCAGTGTAATGAGCGAGCTACACTCCCTAATAAATGTATTAGACAACCACCCAATGTGAAGTTCATGCCACAGCTGCCATCAATGAACAGCACTGGTAATTACCCAAATCATTTTTCATGTTCCTGTAGTGGTTAATGCAGCAGTATGTAGAAGCTCTCTAACCAAAATGATATTTTTAATGCTAAAATAATTATATTGTTATCCATGAATTTTCAAGTTTACAGTTTTATAAAGAGCCCAGAAAAATAGTAAAGCACATTATTATATCTTGATTAAGACATCAAATTGTTATTTACTGGCATTTCTGAACAGAAGAATTAGTTTTGGGAATAAAAATGTGAATTCAGTTTGAAATTCCTTGTTCCTGTTCAAAATGGTAAAAAGTCGAGAGCTCACTGACAATAAAAGAGTCTGCATTAAAGCCCGTCATGATGCTGGATGGAGGGAAAGACACGAAGTATTCTCACAGTGTGCTCAAGTATGCTTTAGAGTCAATTGCAGACACTGGTACTTAGAAAATGCGCCAAGGAAGAGGCAGGAAACTGAAGCAGATGTCAGACACCTCAAGATTTGAAGTACTAGAGATGGAAGAAAGAGCACTGCTGATCTTCAGGCAGAGATGAAGGCTTCTACATGAGTCTGAGAAGACATTATCAAGGCCTGCAAACATCCAGGAACGCCTCAGATTTGCCTGGGAGCACAGACACTGGACTGTTGATGACTGGAAGAAGGTGCTCTGGACAGATGAGTTCAGGTTTGGACTCTGGTGGAGATTCCATTATGGTATGGGGTTCCATTCGTGGAAACGGCGTGGACAAATGAGTGAAATCGACGGTATCATGAACAAGAACGTCTACCACAACATCTGAATCTGATTAGTCGTGGGTTCATATACCAACAGACAAAGACAATGACCCTAAGTATACTTCAAAGCTGTGCAGAGACTATTTGACCAAGAAAAAGAAGAATCTGGAGCACTGAAACTGATGGACTGGCCAAGTCAAAGTCTGGAATTGAATCCTGTTGAATTTGGGATTAAGTAGACTGTGGGAACAAATAGAAACTATTTGGAACTCAATAACGAAAGAGTCTGTCGAAAAGTACATAAAAACAGCAGCAAGAATGCAAGGCCAAAGGAGGTCATACAAAATCTGTTCTCAAATCAGTTTGTTATTTGATGAATAAATAACAACAATACCAGTTTTAGTTTTAAACAAGTTTCTAGAAGATTTCTAAAATATTTCTGTTTCCTGGTGGTCTAATACATTTGTTAAGAGCTGTACATCGTGCATTGATGGCTGAGTTACATTTTGAGCCACATTGGTTAAAAATTGGACTTTGATCAGGTTAACTCCTGTGTGCTTCATTTGTACGAGGCTTCATCTGAGCTGCAGAGTCGCCTCACTAATCAGAGCTGATTAAATCTAAACCATCGCAGCGCAAAAAAAAAGAATCACCTTTTAGGAAAGGTACAAATAAAAATAACACGATAGCTGATAGATGAACATTCAGGGTTTAGATGTAAGCTTTTTGTACCGCACTCTGATAGACATCTGTGGCCTCTAATGAGCTAATGTTCAGTGAAATAAGGCACAGAGCTCCACTCACAGTAAGATGTGGATATTCTAGTAGTCATCATAGGGCCTGACAAATGTTTGTAATATTCCTTTAACAGCATAAACACTCCTCTCATGTCACCTTCATTAAAATCCAGATCACTACATGCTAATAGCTCATGAGCCTACACTTACATGTGTTACTTTTCTAGTTTTTTGCAGTCAACCCACGAATCAACAGATAATCAGCTCTCAGTCAGTTCACATTTCAGTGACGTCACATGGAAATGTGTCTGTGCCGCAGATGTCATTATCATGGAAAAGTCAGCATCGTGCCGAATCTCTTCCAATGTTGTCAGATGTTTATGGCTCACAGAGATGTGTGGAACAGCTGCTGCTGCTCCTCCACCTTCTCCACCCATCAAATGTTTGACTTCCCGTTTCTTGTTTGAGTGCAACAGTTCCGCCTTGACAAAACGCTTTTCAGCGTTTGCTGGTGGAAGCTGCTGAGGGATGCTGTCTCTCTCTGCACTACACACCACCGTCGGCTGGTCGGTGTGGCTGCAGCTGCTTCAGAAGAGAAGCGCGTTCGTCTCCTCTCTCCTCAGCAGCGGAGTTAGCCGTGACGAGGAGTGAGGTTTACTTGTTTATTAGTCAGCATGGCTGCTTCTGCCGCACTGATCTGATGATGGTTTGATTGTTACTGCTTCTAACCTCTCTGAGGAGGTTCAGTCTTTGTCACTTTTTTGTTGCTGCTTCTTGAACATTTGTGCAGTAAATGACCATCACTGTTACGGTTTAGAGCCAAGGCCACATGTCAACTTTGATTTGAACTGGTGTCTCATACATGCTAACTGTTAAAGTGGCAAAGCCTCAAATACACAGACTGTTTTCTGTGTACATGTTAAATAAAGGTCACCTCTGAGGTCTTGAAGCCTCTCTAACCCTGTTGCATTTGAACATTGTTTACATGTTGTTTTTGTTGTTGCTAATTTGAAATGACTTTGTTGTAATAAAGTGCTGATTCTTTTTTTGACTAGACGTCTGTCTGAGATGTTTCCTGAGCTCATCATCTGTTTTGTGTTTCACACGCTCACAGAGTCAAGGGTGCTCGCAAGGACAAGTGACCCGCACACTGTTGGTGGTATATGCTGCATGTGCAGGCGGGGGATGACTGGGAAAATCTGAATAAATGTATATAAAATTATAGTTACGCACACGAAACCTCACATTGGCTTTTCCTTTCATCTGTAACCCGTCTGTACAGATACATGTAACTGTGTGTGGTTAGCTTTTAACTGAGACGACGCTGGTCCATCCGTGTCTAAGAAAGATCCTCCAGGTGTTAGGATGCTGTAACCTGTAGGCAGTGATGTGTCTGACACACAGCAGAGACCACAGTCAGGAATCCAGCTGTCCAGCATTTTAGCAGTCACCTGAATGGACTGCTCCGATCTGAGTAAATAATATTCATATATGCATTAGTATAATGTTTGGATGACCTCAGACTCTGGTTTCTCGTGTGCTGTCTCTGTCTGTTAGCTGTCTGTAGAGGCTAGCCTGGAAGAACACACTACAGGTAAAAAACATTTGATCAGTTCTGAGGTTGATATTTTGCGTCTTCCACATTTCTGTTTATGTGCCATGGTTAGCATCGTCCCCTTACAGCAGGAAGCTATGCAACCCTGATAAGGTTCCAGATGGTTGGATGGAACACAGAAATAACTGTCTTAATGTGTATAATCAATTGGGAATCCTATAGACTGACACCACACTGATGTAACGTGTGACACCATCATTACATTTTCTTTATTATCAAAACGTTTCATATAAAGACTTTGTCTCTTAATACTTTCTGACTTTGCTGCGCGGTCTGTGGTTCTCAGCTCTAAGCTCATTGGTTCCTAATGAAGATGTAAACCTTCAGACACGGCTTGCAGACATAGTTTGAGTCTGAATAAACTACAGTGTTCTCCTTTAACAGTAAGTTTAAACAGCCTGTATCAGACTCGTGTTGGCGGATAAAAAAACCTTCCCAGTATCTTTGTTAATTAAAGCTGACGTTAAAGCAGTCTCTGTGTTTGAAAATGATACGACCTCTATTCAGTGTACTCGAGGAACCTGTTCTGCAGTTTTAGATTTCATGTAAATGTCTGTAGGAAAAACAAAACACCCCAAGGAGCTGACATGAAATACTCAGAAAAGGTGGTACTGGATATTTTTTCTTTATTTCTTAGTACAAAGCTTGATGCAATAAGTTACCCCTTACACAGCTTGCCTTAACAATGAACTCTTTGAAAAATGAAGTGTGAGCTGTAAACTCATGAGCCTTCAGTGAAGGGGATTCCCTTCATAACTTGCTCGATATTGGAGTGAAAATAAGTGATGTCTGGCTCAGAACAAACATTCAGCATGGATCCTCGTCCATCAGTCTTTAGGCACTTCATGTAATCCTTGTAAAAAAAGTGAAAAATAAAATAAAATGTATAAGTCCCATAGTGAAAGTCTTTGTCCAGCAGCGCAGGGCTTGATAATGGTGTACTGTGTTTCCTTTCTTCTGTGGTCATCAAACTTTAATGAGTATCTAACAGACAAGAACAAGAGAGAGCATTAGGCAAAACCAAGCAACTGTAAAACCACACACACACACACACACACACACACACACAGTTGTGACGTATCCGCAGATAACAGTGGCTGTACTGTCATTGCTCAGTTAATGGAAATGCGTCTTTTAAATCACAAACATTAGACCTGTACGCACATACGGATGACACAAAGATGATCTCACTTTAATCAAACAGCACTACAGTGGTGTTTAAAGGTCCTGTGTGTTACAGAATGTGGCAAAAATGTGTTTTTTAAGACTGTAAAATCACCTGAAAATAAGAATCATGTATGTACAGAGGGAGTGGGCCCTCTTCTGTGGGCTCTGCCATGTTACCATGCCAAGAACAGACAAATTAAAGACAGGCTCTGGATGTATTTTGTACATGCTAGGAAAAGGAATGTGAGGTGAAGGGTATTCATTTGCTCGCAGTCACATGGCACTAAATCCTATACACTGGACCTTTAAAGTAGTATCATATTTAAAACTGCTCAGAAAGACAAAAGAAGAGAATGTGTCCTAACCCAACTGAGAAAAACAAATAAGAGCCATAATCATGCTGCCTTGTGATCAGGTGAATGTTGTCTCTGTCATCTTCTCTGTGCCCTGTATGTCTGTTCTCACACTATGTAACTTAAGGCTCCATGTTGAGGTAAGTGCCTGGGACTGAGTCTTCAGACCACCAGGGGAGTGTTGCTTGTTGTCACTGGGATCAGAGAAGTCTTCACGTCTTTGTGATGTGCCAGTACTGTAGCCAGGCAAGTGGGCTATGCAACTGGGTTAAGCAGCTTCAATGGAAATAGCTAATAGATTCATCATGTCCAGTTGTTGGTAGTGTTGGTGAGGAGGTCCTCTTTGACGAGCTGGAGGTCTTCAGGAGGTTTTCAAAGTTAGTGAGGGACGCTCCTGATCTGGTAGGAACTGGTAGGTCTGGTCTGGATTGCCCTGAGTGTACGGGTGGCAGAGCCAGGCATCTGAGCCACTGGAGGAATGCAATGATCGGGAGGTAACAGTTGCTTGTAAAAGTGTATTCAAGTAGGTGGATGCAGAACCGAAGACTAATTTGTAGGAAACAGTTAGCAATTTGAATTTGATGTTGGCTGCTACAGGTAGCCAGTGGAGTGATGAACAACTGACTCTTTGTGAGTAGTTCTTCAGTACTAACATGTCCTCGTCACACTGTACCTCGATGGTTTCCTTGTTTTTTAAGTTGATTTGGATAAAGGCGTCAGCCAAATGTAAATGAAAAGTTCCAAAGAGGTTTAACATGCTTGTCAGCCCACAATTATCAGGAAGCGTGACCACAGCTTCGGCTGCTCACTGCGATACCTGCTGCTGATTACCATGTGATAAACATGCAGTGTCATTTTGTACAACCTGTTTCCCAGGCCTCACCTCATATTGTTTATACAGCACATTCAGTTGCACACAGCCAAATGTGGTGCAGTCTGTACTAATACTAATACTAATACTACAAATAATTAGTGCTGTCAAAATTAACGCGTTAATTTTGTCGATTAATTTTAAAGAATTAACGCGTTAAAAAAAATTAACGCAATTAACGCGGTTTTGTTTACTTCCGGTGGCGTCCGCCATTTTGGATGTGGCAAAGTGTAGCTTTGTTTCCCAGATATATTAGTGTGTGTGTGAATGGGTGTATAAGAGGCATTAACTTAAAGCCCTCACGGAGACTGCGCCCTGGCCGGTCGCCCACATTGCCCATAGCTAAGACCGGCCCTGCTTGTTTTAGTTTAGATCTGCCACATCCAATATGGCGGACATGTTAACGTATCGCAACAACGGATGCGGCAATCTATGTGTATGTCAATGATCTATCCTGACTAAAGGAGAGTCTATGGCGGAAAGATGGATAAGGACGGATTTTTATGGGGAACATTTCATTTTAAAAAGTTGCCCGACGGCTCGTTGGACAAAAACAAGGCAATTTGCACAGTTTGCAAAGCCGAATTTAAATTCCACAGAAGTAACACGACTTTAACATATCACCTCAAAGCAAAACACCCAGTCTACACTACAGGAGTGTGGCACTCATCAGTATATTTCCTCATTCTGGCTT
The DNA here is from genome assembly GCF_000972845.2 of Larimichthys crocea. Lineage (NCBI taxonomy): Eukaryota > Metazoa > Chordata > Actinopteri > Sciaenidae > Larimichthys > Larimichthys crocea. The sequence continues at coordinate 19,167,255 of NC_040011.1, read as the reverse complement.
TTTTCTGTTTGCACTGTGCATATGTGCACCTTAAGCCAATAACATGAATGAATTTAAATATACTTTCTCTGTGTTTATTCTACATTAATTTGATCATTTTACATAAATAAATATTCATTATACGCTTCAGTCTCAGAAAAATGCATTTAATGTATTGATATATTTATTGATAGATTAATCGCGATTAATCGCGATTAATTACAGACATTTTTGCGATTAATTAGTTAATTTTTTTTAATCGATTGACAGCCCTACTAATAATATATTTTTCTGATGTCATAATTTGGGCATTGAAATAAAACTCTAAAAAATCAAAAGAGAGACATTGCACAAACACTTTGTATTGGAAAAAGTTGGATTGGCACTGAAAAAAGAAAAGAAAAATAAATATATGTGTATCAGGAACTAAGGGGGATAAAGATCTATATGATGAGTTTGAACTTGGGGCAGGTTGCTATCATTCTAATCGCTATTTGTTTTAGAGGATGTCAGATTGAAAAATAATGTGCAAACGCAACAAAGCATGACTTCCTACCAGTATATTTACATTTATGATATGGTCATTATAAATAATAAGATTAACCATGTACACATAATAGTCCTTCTACCATCCTCCCACAACATAAAGCAAAACAAAAACATCAATATTTTCAGCAATAAAAGCACACAGATTTTGCCAGAAATTACACTTTCTTTTGTCATAGTCTTTCGCTGGATACAATTTATGATTGATAACCTTAACCTTGTTGGTGATCTAGTATAAAGGTAGAAGCCAGGCTTTCTTCCATACTATATATATCATCCACAATTAGATTACACTATGAAATAACATAATGGTATGGTTGTCTAATGTATATTAGGTTTTGGTGACATATGGCTGTGCTCCAGGTGAATTCGTAAAAGACATCTCTTCCCCTCCTCTCCATGTCAAAACTGTGACAGAAAGTTCATCAGAATACAAAAATAATTATCTAAATGTAAAGGGATGATAAGTATGTTGTTTCCCCAGTACGTGTTTCAGTGCCAATGCAACTTTTTCCTGTACAGGTTTTTCAGTGTCTCTCTTATCAGTTCAGATTTGATTTTCACCCATACAATTTTATAAATCTGTTAAACAATCATCCAAACAAATAATGAGACACAACACAATGCCAAAGAATGGAAAGGAAGAAAGTAATAAATAAAATAAAGCAACAAACGGAACTTAAATAAATAAAAAATAGAACAAATAATTCAGTAACAGCTTGGTATTAAATGAGGATCCTGGGACAATTTTCGAAGTAGGAAAAATAATTCTAGCTGAGTCTTTTTAGATTTTTAAAATATGTAATCATGTGTTGCCACCTGACAAAAAAATTCTCTGTTGAGCCTTTTAATGTCAACTCAAGTTTAAGAAAATCCATCAAGTCCTCCAACCAGGAGGAAGCTGATGGAGGGCCAGAAGATTTCCATGACAGCTGTGTCCTCCTGCGTGCCAAGAGGGAAGAGAAAGCTACGTCTCCTTCCTGTATGCAGGTTTGGAATCTTGACTGGGACCCCGAAGATAGCAATAAAGGGACACTGGTGGACATCTATTTAGATATTAATTAGAGTTTTTATAGTAGCCAATAGCTCTGAGTGTATGTTACCTTTCCCCTGACCGCAATGCACTGCAGGTAGCCCTATGAGCTAGTGTCAGCATCTACCTTCCAGTTAACATGGGAGCGAACACAACCTCTGAAATCAGCATGGGCCAGCAGCTGGAGGACAGCAGCAAATATATTGTGTATAAAATCTGATCCATTTTCTTTAAAATCACTGAATAAAGTTGTAAAGTTGTGCTTTTGTACAGTAATCAGTGAGGCCCGGACATAGATGACTGTAGCAGCCCTCACAGTCACTCATAGACTGGATCTCTCGTATGAGAGAAAGCGTTTGATTGGATGTTAAATTATTACACGTCTCAAAGTGCAGGATGAGTCATTAACAAGTTTTTATGGTTTATCAGGAAATGACAATGACAAACTTTGGGTTTCTCACTTTCCTCTTCGATCATTATTTTCTTTAAACGTGATGTCTCCTCAGTTTGTGATTGTAACTGTATACCGACCAATATATGTCTTACTTACCAATACATTTCAATTTGGGACAGGTGCATGAAGCTGAGGATTAAAGTTCATTTTGAGCCCTGATGGACATACACACACACACACACACACACACACACACACACACACACAGGTCAGACCTCGCTCAGTAGAGCCCAGACGTCAGCATCAGAGTGGACCACCAGGCGTAGCTCTGAGATCGGCTGCAGCTCTTCTGCAATCTCACCCTCAGCTATCCCGTTCTCAAACGCACCTGAAACACACAAAAAACACACTACTTGTTTTTCAGACCACAACAATACTGAATTTCATTCCACCACAATTGAAATAGTCACCTATTGAAAGGCAAAACCATTTTCAGTTAATTTTTTGGTAACAACAGGAGACCATTTCATCAGATCTTCCCCCAGGTTCCATGTTCTATGTTCCAGAGAACAGTGATCGAACCACTTTCCAGTCTCTGGTGAAGAGTACAGCTCACAAAGCTAATAAAGAGTCTACGTGCTAAGCTGTTCTCAGTACGATGTTTAGCAGGCATACTGTTATGTCGACCGTGGTTATAATTTAACATGATAGCTATATATTTGTCAAATAGCACTGAACTGAATCAGCTGACTCACCAACGTTGCTACCTTTACAGATGCAGCTGACTGTGTTCTGTGGCTGTGTGTTTTTGTTCCAGAAATAATGGAACCGTCTTTCAGACGCTTGTCAGCTGGACCCTGACCACGTGTTCCAGTCCGGCAGATAAGGACATGCAGGGCAGGTTTTGCTATGGGCAATGTGGGCGACTGCCCCCCCCACCCCCCCCCGACATGCGGACATGGAATGTGATCAAACAAGTTTCACTTGTGACTTTCACCCCCAAAATGTTCTCAGTGACCCCCCCCCCCCCTTACTGCTGAGAGTCATACAGGTTGTGGTGTGTCAGAAGAGGCCAAGGGGGAGGGGGGGCGAGGGATAGACTGATCCCAGGCGGCAGGCCACACAACACAAACTGGCTTCAAATAAACTGTATTTCAGTCATAGAATTAACATAGACCCATTACCTACAGTGCATGTTAATGGGTTATGTGAAAAAAGTGTTGGCAAGGTAAGGTTAATGATGTCCGAGGCGGTCTGGCTACATTTAGCCTGGGTGAACAACAACAACCTACCCCCAACCCTGCACCGACACAACAATGTTTAGATTGTATTACTTTATTATATAAAAAGGTACAAGAACACACAAAAACACAAGATACTCCATGGCCCTGTCTGTGGCTGTGTGGAGCACCTGACTCCTCATTTTGGCTAGTGGGTGCTCCAGCACCAAATATTTCAGAAGTGCCCTGAATTTACAATTAAGATACAATGTGTTAGTGAGATCACATCACATCACACATGCATCAGTTACCCAATTAAAATGACCATGATGCAATTTTAATAACATTTGTTACATTCCTATAAACTAACATAACCTACTACAAATGATTTAAAAGATATATCACATGTAGCTTACAAAATGCCATGTCACTGTATATTAGAAGTTGTTTAAGTTAACTATAGGGACAGGGCGTAAATGCCGACATGGAAGTGATAAAACAAGTTTCACTTGTGACTTTCACCCCCACCAAAATGTTCTCAGTGACCCCCCCCCCCCCCCCCCCCCCCCCCCCCCTTACTGCTGAGAGTCATACAGGTTGTGTTGTGTCAGAAGAGGCAAGGGGGAGGGGGGGCGAGGGATGACTGATCCCAGGCGGCAGCCACACAACACAAACTGCTTCAATAAACTGTATTTCAGTCATAGAATTAACATGACCCAACCTACATGTGCATGTTAATTGGGTATGTGAAAAATGAGTGTTGGCAAAGGTATAGTGGTTAATGATGTCCAGAGGCGGTCCTGGCTACATTTATGCCCTGGGTAAACAACAACAACCTACCCCCAACCCCTGCACCGACACAACAATGTTTTAGATTTGTATTACTTTATTATATATAAAAGGTAACAAGAACACACAAAACACAAGATACTCCATGGCCCTGTCTGTGGCTGCTGTGGAAGCACCTGACTCCTCATTTTGCTAGTGGGTGCTCAGCACCAAAATATTTCAGAAGTGCCCCTGAATTTACAATTAAGATACAATGTGTAAGTGAGATCACACTCACATCACACATGCATCAGTTACCCAATTAAAATGACCATGATGCAATTTTATAACATTTGTTAACACCTATAAACTAAGCTAACATACTACAAATGATTTAAAAAGCTATATCACATGTAGCTTACAAAATGCCATGTCACTGTATATTAGAAGTTGTTTAAGTTAACATATAGTGTACAGGGCGTAAATGCCGACATGGAATGTGATCAAACAAGTTTCACTTGTGACTTTCACCCCACCAAAATGTTCTCAGTGACCCCCCCCCTCCCTTACTGCTGAGAGTCATACAGGTTGTGTGTGTGTCAGAAGAGGCAAGGGGGAGGGGGGGCGAGGGATAGACTGATCCCAGGCGGCAGGCCACACAACACAAACTGCTTCAAATAAACTGTATTTCAGTCATAGAATTAACATAGACCCATATACCTACATGTGCATGTTAATTGGGTTATGTGAAAAATGAGTGTTGGCAAAGGTATAGTGGTTAATGATGTCCAGAGGCGGTCCTGGCTACATTTATGCCCTGGGTGAACAACAACAACCTACCCCCAACCCCTGCACCGACACAACAATGTTTTAGATTTGTATTACTTTATTATATATAAAAGGTAACAAGAACACACAAAACACAAGATACTCCATGGCCCTGTCTGTGGCTGCTGTGGAAGCACCTGACTCCTCATTTTGGCTAGTGGGTGCTCCAGCACCAAAATATTTCAGAAGTGCCCCTGAATTTACAATTAAGATACAATGTGTAAGTGAGATCACACTCACATCACACATGCATCAGTTACCCAATTAAAATGACCATGATGCACATTTTAATAACATTTGTTATTCCTATAAACTAAACATAACATACTACAAATGATTTAAAAAGCTATATCACATGTAGCTTACAAAATGCCATGTCACTGTATATTAGAAGTTGTTTAAGTTAACATATAGTGTACAGGGCGTAAATGCCGACATGGAATGTGATCAAACAAGTTTCACTTGTGACTTTCACCCCACCAAAATGTTCTCAGTGCTCCAAAGTGCTTCAAATAATTAAAGTGTTCAATACTTATATATAATGTGCGTGTTTGTTGAATGTGTGTGTGTGACTTTACCAATAATGATGAAGCCGTTATCAGATTCTTGGGATAAATCGTGCTTTAGTTTATCTCGTGCTGCCGCCTGAAAGAGAAAATAACAGATATGACAAAAAGATTAATATATATAATCTACACCAACAGTAATCTAAACTATGCAATAATCAATATTTTATGCAAATATACAGTGCCAGTCAGAATGTTTGGACACACCTTCTCATTCAATATATATACTCTCTTATTTTTATGAATTTCTACATTGTAGATTCACACTGAAGACATCAACACTAACACATCTGGAATTATGAGGTAAACAAAGCAAATATGATTTATATATCATCAGCAAAGCACCCACACACCATCACACCTCCTCCATTCCTGAGTTATATACCTCTGACATTATGTTCCTGGTAAAACAGTGGGGTGTCCTCTAGTCTTTTTCAGTTGAATAATCTAACTAAGCAGACCATTTTAAGCAAAAGTGGTGTGTAGTACTCCTCCACAAATCCAGGAGTGTCAGCATATGACTTGTCTAGCCAAACGCATGATATGTGAGGCTGGGCTCAGATAAGAATGCAAATTCACACTGAAAATTATTAAACACATGACACACGTGCCACATGTCATTGTTGTCACATGTCAATCATTAACTCTTATGATGAAGCCCAATTTCCAAGGTGACTGACTTTCTGCTGTGGAGAGTGTTGAATAAAAACAGCCTTCATATCCAGGAAAAGTTTAGATCAACAGGTCTCAACCTGAGTTACAAACTACATTTAAAATCTATGTAAATATAAGTTAAATATAAATAAATAAGTTATATAAGCAACGCTCAAATAACATCTGAACTGCCTCTTTTCTAACATCAGGACCAAAACCATTTTTCACAGAGATGTTGGTGCTCATTTCAGCTGATGCTGTACTTGACCACCTTTTACTTAAGAAAGTGTTATCACTATTCAGACTAAGGCTCATGTGTCAGTGTTCTACAGTCCACACGTCCTTCCACTGGCTCGGTTATAAATATAGTGCCTACACTCCCCTGTTATCTGGAGAGCTCTGGAAAGAAACTACACAGGCCTGATAATACTGTACCGATACTCACTCTTGCACTGATACTGATACTGGAAACTTGAGTGTTTGTGCTTTACTGTGTACATTAGCTTTCTGGCTAGCATGAGCCACTTGGCATTGTTGTACATCGTAGTACATGAGATGATAATCAATAAATCAGGTCGGACGTGTTTTAACCATTTTGTGTGTGTGTGTGTGTGTGTGTGTGTGTGTGTGTGTGTTTGTGTTTGTGTTTGTGAATGATCTAGACCAGGGGTGTCAAACTCAAATACACAGTGGGCCGAAAATGTTAAAATTGCTACAAATCAAGGGCCGAATGCGTTCAACATTTATTGAAAACTTGAAAAAATTACCTTATTGTACATATTGAACCTGGAACTAACACGGCCTATAGATTACTGCATATAAAACAATATCAATTATGAAATAAATGAAATAAAAATAAAAGCAATAAAATCACTTTCATTAATTTTCATGGCTCTATCTGCAGTTTTTCCCGAGTAATTTCAAGTGAAAACAGGCAAACAGCCAAAAATAATTTACTTCAAAGAAAAATCAAATGTCCTGTAGTAGCAAGAGAAAAAAATGCAAAAATGAAACTGCATTAAAAACCGAAAATGCGTCAAAGTACCGTTTGCTGCTCTGTGATGGCTCACTAGTCAGAGTCAGAAGCTTGGTGTCTCATCTTGGATACAAGTTCATCAATGTCTGGGGTCAGGCTCTGAGCTGAGGAAATCCTCAGGATTGAGTGAAGGTGTTCGTCAGTAAGAGTTTGTGAAGTTTTGTTTTCATCTTCATCAAAGAGAACAGTTCACACAAGTATGTGCTGCCAAACATAGAGAGCGTTTGAGCAGCCTGGGAGCTCTGCAGCGCCCACAGACTCATTCTGCCTTCAGTGTGTCACTACATTGGAGCACAATCAGCTCCATTTGGAGGTTTGATGGTGCGCTTTCCACGTCAGCTGCAAATGGATTACTGAGCAGTTCAAACCTGCTATTTTGGGGGGGCTTCAAAATCTACAAATCACCGTGTGAAGTCAGCACCAAGTGTGCAGAGTTTTTCAGCAAACTGTGTAGTTGGGAAAACGGCGGCAGTGACCTGCTCTTTCATTGTTTGGCAGTGCGGAAAACAGGTAAAATTTTCCTGCAGCATCTGCGTCTCCTACAGGTGCAGCTTGGTTTTAAAAGCCCTCACTGTAGCATACATGTCAGTGACGACACAGCCCCGACCCTGAAGCTGCAGGTTGAGCGCATTCAGGTATATAGATATACGCTGCCTCCCACCTGTCGTCCACCTTTCGTTTAGCCATTTTTAGGGAAGAGGGATAGTTGAAAGTTGTGCAATACCAAAGGACTAATGACGGACGAGTGAGGTGTGCAGATGCATGGGCAATGCATTGTGGGATTTGTAGTATTACGGTGGTGCGTACGATATACCGGTAGGCCAGCTCTAATAGTAAATTGATTTTATCACGGGCCAGATGTGGCCCGCGGGCCTTGAGTTTGACACATGATCTAGACTATGGAATGGACTGGATGTAAGAAATACTCTCAGTGTGTCACCCATACTGATATTTGGCATCAGCAACAGCCAACAATGACCTGATGACGTCTCTCCCCCTCCCTAGGAATGAGATTAGATTTCACCACGACCTGAATAACTACATTTCTATAAATCTGTGACCTACTTCATCAATTTGGCAGAGGTGGTTTACTCTTCAGGCCGCAAGGTGAACCCTCTGGACTTGGTCTCATCTTGTGTAACGTGGTTTCCCTCTTATCTTCCAAACAGCGATTCCATGTCTGTCTAACTTTACTTAAAGGTCACCTACGGCATGACCACTTTTCCCCTTTAGTGTGACAGAAGTGTCATGTGACACACACGGAGCAAGAGGGAGGCAGTGGAGTGATAACAGATAGTTTGTTGTGGTGGCTGTTTCCTGCCACTCCTTCCCGAGGCATCAACACCTGAGATGAAAACCAAGACCTGCTCAACGTTGGTAATGAAACCAAAGAACGCACACCCACCCACACACACACACACACACACACACACACACATAGCAAGGCAGGTTACTCACATTGCTGGACAGCACTTCCACTGTGGTGTTGTGGAATCTGTCTCCACTGGTCTCAATATTTCCACTGCGGAACAGGTACCTGCAATACAGTACAGTGGTGTCAGGCTGTACTGCATGGATCAACACACTGAATATTGAATAAATAATTTTTGTGTGTTCTTCAATAGTTTTTCCATCCTCCAGAGACAGATGTTAGCATGGTGGGTTACAGAATAAAACGATAAAAAAAAACAAATGAAAGAAACAATAAACGTGTGTTAGTCAAAGAAGGAGTGAGTAAACGTGTGAATGGCCACTTCAACCTGAGAACACAGCCCTTGTTGTCAGCGAGCGCAGAGGTCAGCAGGGAAAAAAACTTAATATTTTCACTGTGTGTTCATGTGTGTGCGTTCAGATTAGAGAGATATATGACTCAGCACAATGTTTGACCCGAATTCACCTCACACTCAAGCTTCTCCCTCAACTCCCCGGCACACCCACAGGGAGTATAGACTGTGTCACTTTCCTTTATCCAGACAATGTACCCAAGAAGTTGACACATCAGTGGAATTGTCTCTTTTACAAGATCTATCAATGAGTTTAACGGTCTTCATGGAGCCCTTGTGGATTTAAGAAAATGAAACAGATTTGAAACTGACCCGGATATTCGGATTGGCTGCAGGAACTTGAAGAGGATGTAGTCATTCTTGATGGGTGTTAACGCCCAGAAGAAGTCCACTCCTTTGTAAGCCTTTTCCAGGCTGTGCTGCTGGTAATGTTTCAGGCTGCTGCTCACCTTTGCAGCTGGATTACTGTGGGCCTGGTACAGCGCCTGCTTCCCAAAGTCCTTATCCTGGACAGGAGGAGAGACCCAGAGAGAAGAATTAAGACATCTAAACACATTTGACCCATTTTCAGCTGATTCAGCTAATACATCAAACAGCCGTTATTAACCCCTGCCTACAGCCCTTAATGTTAATGTTGTCACACCAATAAAGTTCATTTTTACGGTTTGATTTGGTTCACATCAGTAAACTTTCCCACATCTCATATCCCACATCAAAAAGGAGCCAGGACAGCTCCTGTCATCAAGGTTCTTTTTTACAACTGATTATTACCTGGTGACCCGTTTAAAGTAATAAATCTCTGACCTTTAGAATCAATCTTCTCGTAATAGAAACCATATTCTGTCTAATAACGTGGCTGCTTTCACACATGATGAAGTGATGACTTCAAACTAAGACATTTTGTCAAACAAAGTCTGTCATGAGGTTTCTTCTCACTTCCCGTCTGTGGCCACCAGTGAACATAATTAGTAAAATAACTAGTGCTGTCAAAATTAACGCGTTAATTTTGTCGATTAATTTTAAAGAATTAACACGTTAAAAAAAATTAACGCAATTAACGCGGTTTTGTTTACTTCCGGTGGCGGCCGCCATTTTGGATGTGGCAAAGTAGAGCTTTGTTTCCCAGATATATTAGTGTGTGTGTGTGAATGGGTGTATAAGAGGCATTAACTTAAAGCCCTCACGGAGACTGCGCCCTGCACGGTCGCCCACATTGCCCACAGCTAAAACCGGCCCTGCTTGTATTAGTTTACGGGCAGATCTGCCACATCCAATATGGCGGACGTAATGTATCGCAGCAACGGACCAACCTGCTCAATGAGGCATCTATGTATATGTCTATGATCTATCCTAACTAAAGGAGAGTCTATGTATATATGTCTATGATCTATCCTAACTAAAGGAGAGTCTATGTATATATGTCTATGATCTATCCTAACTAAAGGAGAGTCTATGTATATGTCTATGATCTATCCTAACTAAAGGAGAGTCTATGTATATATGTCTATGATCTATCCTAACTAAAGGAGAGTCTATGTATATGTCTATGATCTATCCTAACTAAAGGAGAGTCTATGTATATATGTCTATGATCTATCCTAACTAAAGGAGAGTCTATGGCGAAAAGATGGATAAGGACGGACTTTTAGGGGGAACATTTCATTTTAAAAAGTTGCCTGACGGCTCGTTGGACAAAAACAAGGCATTTGCACAGTTTGCAAAGCCGAATTTAAATTCCACAGAAGTAACACGACTTTAACGTATCACCTCAAAACAAAACACCCTGTCTACACTACAAGAGTGTGGCACTCCTCAGTATATTTCCTCATTCTGGCTTTTCTCCGTTTGCACTGTGCATATGTGCACCTTAAGCCAATAAAATGAATGAATTTAAATATACTTTCTCTGTGTTTATTCTACATTAATTTGATCATTTTACATAAATAAATATTCATTATAAGCTTCAGTCTCAGAAAAATGCATTTAATTTATTGATACATTTATTGATAGATTAATCGCGATTAATCGCGATTAATCTATCAATGTTTTGCGATTAATTAGTTAATTTTTTTAATCGATTGACAGCCCTAAAAATAACTCAAAATCAACTCCAGTCTGCTGAGTGGTTCCACGCATTTCACATGATTTGCATGGTATACTTTCTTAATTAATTTTTCTTTGTGTTATTAAATGAACTGAAAGGTGTATGTGTGTGTGATAGATGTGGTGTGGGGTTATTTCCTGGCTGTTGTATCTCACTAGCTGGCTGTTGTGCAGTAGGAGGTGGACAGAAGAGTCACCTGAGGGCTGCTGGAAAAATAATCTTGACATAAAACTTATGAAGAGTACAGTCTAGACCTGCTCTGTACGGACAGTGTCAATAGATAACTTCTGTTATGATTTGATTTGTTGGTGTACGTACTGTGAGGCAGGCCTGCTCACAGCCACAACAATAAAAGAAAAATATGTTCATTTGCATATACCACCCATACAGTAATAATACAGAGCCTGTTGAAAAATGTAACTAGCTGATCATAAATTTAAATGACTCAGGCGTTTCTGGGTAATCCATTTACACTTTAATGTCCGGCACAAACACACTGAGTGGAGGTGAACTCACCTTCAGCTGCTGCAGTTTTCCCGGCAGAGAGGAGTGCAGGCCGACGTGCTGGAAGAGGGACGGCTTGTACCTCTGCTTGAGCAGTGCTTTCTGCTCATTACAGTGTTTCTAGATAAGACAACACATCAGCATGTGTGCATGGCATACAGTACACACACAAACTGCCCTACCAGATAAATGTGGATATTAGAGAACCATAACCAAAATGCTTCACAGTTCTTACAATGTGTGAAATAAAGTCTTCTATCTAATGATGTTTTTCTCTGTGTTCTGAAGGCTGCATGACAGAGCAGGTGACTTAGCCAGATCCAGCAACTAGGGGCGCTATCGCGCTCAATCAGGAAGAGTGTATGGGCTGAAATATGTGCCACCAGAAACTGAATTTGAATCATTTATATTTGAATTTGAATTGCTAAACTTGAATAATTGCATTAAAAACTGAATTTCTGGAAGCTGTCATCAGCAGAAAACTGAAAAAGCACAAATGTGAGGGGCTGGAAATGAACAAAAAGCAGCTGGTTTTTATTTTCTTCCCCCTCCAGAAAGTTGAAGGAACCTATTGAGGAAACCTGTCATTCAATGTTCAAAGTTATTCTGCTTTGTGTGCTCCCTGCACTCTGTTCTACGCACAAGACTCCAGAGTCCTTTGATTGGCTAGATTGTTTGTCCATTCGATGACTGTGCTTTCAGTCTGCCGAACATCTACTTTTCGATTGGTCTTTTAATTGTACATTTCTGTCTTCAGCCGAATCTCAAAGAAAACAAAAACAAAGAAACACAAAAACCACATCTCTTTATCATAAGCGTTTCAGAGATATTCACAGGACAAATTGTGTCCCAGGAGAGATTTTCTTTTTTCCCGGGACAGCTGATGAAAAAAGAGAACAATTCTGGGAAAAACGAGACAGGTGGCAAAACTAGATTCAAATATAACGCCATAAAGCAGTTCTTCCTCCGATTCATGGCGGCAGTAGCGGTTTTAGGTAGGGGCGGACAGGGCAGCCGCCCGGGGCGCCATTTTGTGGGGGGCGCCACGAGCGCTTGGGAAAAAAAACAAAAAACAAAAAACTTTTGTATCATATCGCTGCAATCGGCACATTGGCGCCCCCTAACTGCAGGCGCCCTGCCTTGCTTGCTGAGAAGGTGCCATCCACAGAAGCCAGGCCCAGTAGAGGTTAGGCACGGGCGAAGATATCCTGTCTATCATATCACTGTGTGGGTAATTGGCACATTGGCGTTGCGAACAAAGCAGAATCTAGACTTCAGCTTCCTCATGCTTTATGCTCAGGACAAGGAACTTACTATGTTCAGGTAAGGCTCAAAGGTCAGATTCCAACTATAAATATGTATAAATAATTTATGAGTATAAACAGATTTAGAACACCAAACTGATTAAAAAGAATCAATCAAAATCAAAGTGTAGCATGGATGAAACTTGTGCCCCCAAAACAAACACTAACTCACTGACGTGTTTAAACGTGACCAGTTATCTCTTAATGTGTTTCCCAGGAGCCTCTGCTCTCTTTTCTCACTTGTGACAAACAGGTGCTCGAGATGCTTAAGAAAGATAAGATACATTTCCAGCAGCAGCAGCAGCAGTTTGTCTGAAACAAACGAGGCAACAGCTAGCTAGATTCATAAGCACTGTGTCCAAACAGACACAAAAAAAACTCAAATTTCAGCAGAAGAACACGTCACATCACCCACACTGCTCCACTGACAATCTTTGGCATGGCATGTGGGGAATGAAACCACAAAGAAAAGAACACTTGGAACAAAGACAGAGATAACAGCATAATGAAAGAGTGACACATCATGTCTGATGTTGTGATGTGGCTGGGAAGTTGTTAGGGATTGTTGTAATGGACTGACTGGAATGAGTTGTTTTGTTTTCCAGTTAGAGGATGACATCGTTGCAAAGGCAGGTTACTACAATGACATGAAGACCTACACTACCCATGAAGCTTCCAAGCAATGGCTCTACCTGGAGTTCTCCAGCTTGGATTTATAGGTAGGTGTGTGTGTGTGTGTGTGTGTGTGTGTGTTGTGTGTGTGTGTAACCATTTGAGCCTGGTTTGATGGCATGCCTGTGTGTACCATCTAGGAAGATGTTCCGAACCTTGACCTCCCGATGGTCGTGGAGTTCTTCTGATGTTCCACAGGGACAAACCCATCGACTGGCTGTTGGATCACATTCTGTGGGTCAAAGTTTGCAACCCAGAAAAAGACGCAGTAAGTCAGCTTTGAATTGACCACGATGATGCAATAAAACACTTTTATTACTCTGACTACTAATGACATTATCGTTTCAGCTTTACTAAAATGTAGAGCAACAGAACAAGGGTGATACCCTTGACATTTATTCCACTCACCCACCCACATATGACAGTTTGAAGCCTCAACGTTAGACTACAGGAAATCCGTAAACAGATGACGTAGAAAATACAAGAAGAAAAGAAACAGGTGACGGAGGCTCACAGATAGCAGACTGGCTTCTCTGATTCAGTGTGCATTCTGTTAGAACACACCTAAGTTCCCCAAAGAATAGAGAACGTCAGCCTTTTATGGCACTTCCATTCAGTGTGGCAGCATGTGTTGAAGGTGTGCGATTGTGTGTGTGGTTATGATGTGTAGTTCTGGAAACCAAAAACAAACAGCCACAATCAACAGCTCACAAATGCTTGACTAAGCACACTGAGAAATAAATAATTACCTTAACATGAAATATATGAACATCATAGAGAGAGGAATATACATGATGAAATATTCACATTGAACTGACAAACAAAGGAAATGGTCAGTGCTATATATAACAAAAATGACCATTTAAACCATCAGGGTAATAGCTAACACTGCTAGAAATATTCACTGTAGCACCAGATATAATCTCAACCAGCAGACATATAAACAGATAAAACATACAGCAATGAAAATGCATCCAGTAAATAAACAATGTAACTTACATTTCTCTGGACGCAACTGAACCACAAACAGCAGATCAACCGACAAAGTAACAAACGCGTCTCCGTCCTCAGTCTCTTCTTCTCTCTCACACAAGCAGCGGCACATCTTGTGGGCTGAAATATGTGCCATGTAACATAGTGGTCAGGTCATTTGTTGCCACCCGCCATGCAGCGCCGGTCCTGGCCACATTTGCGCCCTGGGCGAACCCCCCCCCCCCCCCGAGGCGAACATTTTCCCGTGCGCCCTCACGGCCCCCAGTGGCATTAGATCCCCTTGGCATTGCGTTGCATTTGGAGACCCAGGCAGAGGTGAACTGTCGCCCCCCCGTGCCCCCTCCCCTTGCCTTTCCCTTCACACACACAACTCCTGTGCACAGCACCTTCTCAACAAGCAAGGGCGCCTGCAGTCAGGGC